>NC_056739.1:1974391947-1974584447 GCF_019279795.1 Protopterus annectens
GTATACTATCTACCATAATTTGAATTCTAAACATTACATGTTGATTTAAGATACTTTACCCCATTCAGTTTCTCTGCCAGTCACTTTCTTTTGATTTGCTAGTAAGCTTACTTATTTTGACATTACATACCATAGCTTTTCAGTTCTTCTCACATGTTTAATGTATATAAAATAAGCTTATCATCACTGTGGTTTATTTTGTCATGTTCCACAATACTATTCTACTATTCTAGGTCACGTTTTCTGTTCATAGGGCTGTGTAATATAAGATACATACATACATACACACACACACACATATATATATATATATATATATATATATATAGATATATATATATATATATATATATATATATATATATATATATATATATATATATATATATAAAATTTACTGGAGCAACTAATTTACAGTTAGTTATCCCATGGCACAGTCTATGTATATATGCTTAGAGCAGCCTATCTATCCCTGGAGGAGTGTTCCCAGCACAAGAATCTAATAGTCTATTGGCCGTTTTGGGCCAATTTCTAGCTTTTTCAAGTCCCTCTGTATAAAACCCGCTTTGGCGCGGTTTTTGCGCTTGTTACTACTCAGCCAAGCTCCTCATGGTTCTGCAGAGTGGTGCTAGCAACAGAGAGGCTAAAAGAGCGACTGCTAACCTGATAAAAGTGTTTTTTTTTTTCCTGCTACTACCTGGGCGACTGTCCGATCTAGCTAAACTGCAAGTATTTCTGCTTCTTGAACTGTTTTAAACTGTTTAAAGTTGTTTTTGCACCTGCACTTTTAAAGTTTGTCCTGTTTTTTGCATTTACCTGTTGAGGCTACACACTCAAGTGCGCTAGCCTGTGTTACATATTTATTGCATTTTGCTGCTGTTTGTTGCAAATAAGAAAAAAAAACAAAAAAATTATCCTTGTTTCCCTTCTTTCCTGACCTAGAGTAGTCCAAATACAGGCTTTGCTATATTCTGGACTTTTGGAAAGTTCCTGTGTTGCCCATTTCCTTTCTTAGATAAAGGGAGGCTTCTTTGTTCACCAGTGGCAGTGGGGAGCTTAGACCAGACTATCTATCCCTGAAAGAGTGTGCCCAGCACAAGAATCTAGTAGTCTGTTGGCTGTTTTGGGCCAATTTCTAGCTCTTTCAAGTCCCCCTGTATAAAACCCGCTTTGGCACTGCTTTGAGCGATTTTGCGCATAGCGCAGCATCGGGCAGCTCCGCTTAATTAAGTTTAAACCATTCTCGGCTCAACAAAGTCTGCTCTTCACTTTTTCCCTTAGAACTGATCTAGTTCTCATAATAAACACCCTATTTCTACTCTAAAGCCTGGCACTTGTTCACTAAAGCAATTATAATAGTCAGCACTAAAAAATTAAAAGCACTACACCCTCACAAACTCCCCTTGAGTACCTAGTTCCCCATTGGCCCTTTTTTCAATTATAAAGGAATTCCCAATACTATTCTAGCATGTCCAAAGGTCAGTTGTCAGTCTCCTCTCCGGTCCAGCTGGTGAATCTGGGAATCTTGAGGCAATGTTACAACTGCCTCATGTACACAGACAACCCTCTCCTCTTCCCAACAAATTCCAACACATCTGAGAGATGCAACCATATAGCCAAACTGGAGGCTAAGCTCTCTGAACTCAGTACTGGCATAACCAGTCAGGAGGAGAAGGAAACCACACTCACTACAATTCCAGTCTCACATAGACCTACCACGACAGCAAACCAAACACATAAACACACAAAAACATACTCGGAGGCTCTAAATAAAAATCTGCCTAAGCAGCAGAGACCTCCAAAGCAGACAACCAAGCAACCGCTACCCCAAAACAAAACACGTGCAACACATAGCTCACAAAGCCAGTGTGCTGAACAGTCACAGCCCTTAAGGCTAAACAACATGCCTGATACACTTTTAATAGGTGACTCTATCGTCAGGCACACAGACGTCCCACTCCCCAGGCTGTACAAGGAAAAGGTCACGGTGAGCTGCCTGTCAGGTGCTAGGATCCACCGCATAACACAAGCACTCAGGTCACTCCAAGGCAAGTAAAAATATGACTCAGTCATTGTCCATGCTGGTGTGAATGACCTGAGACGTACCTCCCTGGACTACATGAAAAGAGACATAGAGGAGATCTCTGAGCATGTAGCCCAGGCCGGTATGACCCTGACCTTGAGTAGCATCTTACCCTCACCAAGAATGATGCCACAATATGAAGACAAGATGATCAATTTCAACAATTGGCTTAAGTATTGGTGTCATTCAAAGGGGATCCAATGCCTGTCAGCCTGGGATGACATGCTCGACAAGCCACGATGCTTCGCTAGGGATGGCTTGTACCTGTCACCCCTGGGCTTTCGGATATTGGCAAAGGCTCTTGCCACTCCCATAGTGCCTTTTTTAGGCAAGGCTCAAAAGGCAATCCCACCTCCATAGGTATCACAAGGGATAAGAAATTAAGAGTAATGCTACTCAACGCCAGAAGTCTAAACCAAAAGATGCATGCACTCGAAACTCTCCTTAGCATGGAGAACATTGATACCTGTGCAGTAACAGAAACTTGGTTCAAGGCTCCTGAGAGCACCCCAGCACTACCAGGTTACACCTCATACCATGCTTTTCATCCCCAAAACTTGGACCGAACCACAAAAGGAGGGGGAGTATCAATATTCGTCAAAGATACCCACACCTCCAGGTTGGTGGCACAGCACAAAGCATCAGAGACTATCCATGTGCAACTAACAGTGGGTAAAACTGCCTTCCGGTTTATAGCCTGCTACAGACCACCCTCCCAAACCCAGGAACCCCACTCGGCCTTCCTGAGAACACTGGAAAATATGAAGGTCTCTCCAAACACCATTATATTGGGTGACTTCAACTACCCAAACAGACTGGGAGCATTACTCTAGCTCCAACACCCTAGCCCAAAGGTTCCTAGAATTTATAAACTCAAATGCTATGGAACAACTTGTTACCACTCCCACAAGAGGGGAAAACATACTGGACCTGATCATCACCAACATGAGGGCTCTATGCTCCAGACCAGAAGTGTATCCGTCACTGGTAAGATCAGACCATAAACTAATCTCACTGGATATTCACATCCCGACCCCACCCCCTGCCCAGAAAACCACAGTGAAAAACTTCTCTAAAGCAAATTTCACACTCCTCAAAACCGAGGTGGAATCCTTCAAAGCCCCCGGGCCTGTGGAAAATACGGCCCAGACCACAGAATCCTTTATAAACGCATTCTATGGACACCTTCAGGAATGCATGGATCATGCAATCCCAAATAAAACCAAGACCCAATCCTCCAAAGGCAGGCGTCCTGTCTGGTGGACCCCAGCCATAAACAAACTATACAATAGAAGGAGGAAGCTACTACATGATAGAGCAAAATCCCAAAAAGGGAAGGCATCTCTGATCAGTATTAGCAAAAAACTACGGGCACTCATAAAATCGTCTAATGCCAGCTTCAAGAGACAAATTGCACAGGACACTAAGGATAATCACAAGGCTTTCTTTAGTTATGTTAGGAACCAGGGTGGAAATTCCCAGATATGCTCAGAATTAGTCCAAAATGACAAAAAATAAACCGCACCCACAGACATTGCCAACATCCTAGCTGACAGGTTCAGCGCAAATCCCCCCCCCATCAAAAGGGCAAATATCTATCCCAGCAGAGTGCTGCCCCCCTGACATCTCAGATGCTCAGGTAAGAGCCGCTCTCTCCAAAGCAAAAAACACAGCATCAATGGGACCAGATGGTGTCCTGGGCTGCATCCTACATGAACTCCAAGAAGAGCTAAACCCAAACATAAAACTACTGTTCAATCTCAGCCTTACTACAGGATATGTACCCAAAGAGTGGCGTACAGCAACAGTGGTCCCTCTCCACAAAGGTGGTGCCTCAACGGATCCTGGAAACTATCGCCCCATAAGCCTGACTAGCTTGGTCTGCAAAGCTATGGAAAGGATCATCATGGACCTCATAAATAAAGATATTGGGGACCTACAGACACTGGATCCTACCCAGTTCGGCTTTGTTAAGGGCAGATCCTGCCTCTTAAACCTGGTCGACTTCTTTGAAACAGTCACCAAGGCCATTGACGAGGGGAAGGTGGTCCACACAGCCTACCTGGACCTCGCAAAAGCCTTCGATACAATACCCCACTCGGGCATTATAGATAAGCTCACCAGCGTAAATATAAACTCCTATGTCACTAGATGGGTTGCAAACTGGCTCAAGGACAGAACCCACATGGTTAGAATTGCTGGAGCCATGTCAGACTCCAAACCAGTTACAAGTGGCATCCCACAAGGCTCAGTCCTGGGACCTCTCTTGTTCGGTATATATTTCTCGGAGGTACAGGCCAACACGGAAGGACAGTGGCTGATCAAGTTCGCAGATGACTGCAAACTAGGCGCCATAATCAACTCTCCAGCTGACACAAGCATCCTACAAAAGGGCCTCATAGAAACAGACAACTGGTGCCAGAGCCATGGCCTCAAGCTAAATGCCAAAAAGTGTATAGTCATCCCCTTTGGCAAAAACAAAGTGCCCACAAATTACCACATAGGTGGTAATCCATTAAGTACGGAAGAAGTAATCAGGGACCTGGGGACCCAAGCTGATAGCAATCTCTCATTTGAAAACCACGTGGCCAAAGTGGTTAGAAAAACATTTTATATAGCCCACCTAATCATGAAGGGATTCACATCTAGATCAGGGGAGGTCATCGTGCCTCTTTACTCATCCCTCATCAGGCCCATAATTGAGTACAATGCCCCTTTTTGGGATGTACCTCACCGGACACCTGCAGCAACTGGAAAGACCCCAAAAGTACCTCACCAAGAGGATCAAAGGGCTCAAACAGATGCCAAAGACTGCCCGGTTAAAGAAACTCCAGCTCTACTCAGTGGCATACCGCCTGCTCAGGGGCGATCTGTGCCTGACATATAAAGCCATGTCCAACCCGGAATTAATGGACATGCTGCACCTCAGAAAATCCAAATCCCATCGAGCTACGCGCTCGAGAGACTTGAACCTTAGCACTGAAATAAATAGGACATGCTGGAGGAACAGATTCATAACCCAGAGGCTCCCTTCACTCTAGAATAAAATCCCAGTCCAGGTTAGGCAGAGTCCCTCATTGACTCTCTTCAAGAGGAATCCTGATGAGTGGATGGGAGATCATAGGTTTACCCCGGGTATCACTTCTGTGTCACTGTTAGACAGAGGCACAGTATACTAACCTCGAAAAAGGGCATAGCAAAATTCATTTAAAATGGGTGGCGAAAGCCAAACACACTCTGGCTAGGCTTATAAATGCCCTAGGGCAGATAGACTAGTATGAACCTATGAACCTATACATATACACACACACACACACACACACACACACACACACACACACACATACACACGCATGCACAGGCATGCACAGACATACACACACATGTACATATATCTATATATATTGTCATTCATTTGGTAAACAATATAAATGTTAGAAACACAAATGAGTGACAGTTTGAACAACAGCACAGATGTGTGACTGTAGGTATGTAGGGTATGCAGGAAAATGAATGCTTGATTGGAAAGGCAGTGAGTTTGAAAATGTGCACTAGTGTGTCTGTGAAAGTGTTGACAGGTTAGGACTAGGTAAGGGGACAGATATAATGTTGTGCCTGATTGATGTTGTGGATACTGTGCGTCCTTTTGTCTTGCTTACTGGTAATGTTAGGGAAAGGGGTTTTAGTAACGTAATGTGCAGGGTTAGGGTACAGATAGGGTCTTTACCCCCCCCCGCTCTTACTCATGTGCTAACTAATCTTAACTCTAACCCAACACATTACATTACTAAAAAAAAAACTAACAGTACCAATATTCAGACAATGCTTGATCTGGGTTTTGTAGCTGGAGTTTACTAACAGTGAGAGAGAGAACACCAATGTTTTGTTCATAGGTTCATAGGTTCATAGGTTAGTACTAGGCTATCAGCCCTAGGGCCTATACAAGCCTAGCCATAACAATTCCCTGGCTATTTCTTCCCACATTATTTACTTTCCTGGACCCCTGTCTAGCAGGGCGACTGACGTGATCCCTGGGGTGAATTTCCTTTTTGTCATTCTCTCATGTTATGTGGCTCACTTTTGTGTTGTTTCTCATTTTTTGTCTCTCATATTTCTATTGTCTACCAGATATATATATATATATATATATATATATATATATATATATATATATATATCTGTATGAATGTATGTATATATGTTTGTGTGCATGTGTGTGCGTGTGAGTATATGTGAGAGAGAGAACAATTATGATATCATTTCGTGGGTGTGCGTGTGTGTGTGTGTGATCAGTTATGATATAATTTTGTGTGTGTGGGTAAAGAATGAGTAGTGGGCTTATCACCCCAAGGTTATCATACTGAAGGGTCAAAGTTTTTATGTTTTGCTCTTTCCATACATGCAACAACATTATGCAACAATGTCAGTCTGAGAGGCAGAGCATGGTTCCATCAATAAACCCTGAGTAAACTCCTGTTTTTGCCTCTCCATATACCTGACTGCTTCTAGCTGCTAATTTACTCTGGTGGAGCTGACAAGCAATCTGAACCTCCAAACCCACAATCCATGAGATGAGATCTACCCATTAGCTGCTAAACTCTACCTCCCACATTAGCTATTAAGTATCCAGGACATGACTTAAACATGGCTGACAATAATCATAAGCACAATACCCCAATTCCATCAGACTATTCCTCTATAATACAGTATATTAAGTTTCCAAAATTTAAGCCACTCAGCCAAGTAGAGGTCATGACTTACAGGTGACTATAGTATTGATGCCCTGTCCAATGTGTAAAATATTTTTTCTATGTTACTCAGCTACACTCACTCACTTGATGTAAACACAAGAGAACAAATATACTTAATATGGCCTACATATAGATTTATATGCTTTGAAGAAGGATCCTTTCTGCCCCCTCCAAAAGATAGAAAGAAAGACTAAAAGAAACAAAAATGCTTCCTCTGTTCAGATGGCAAGTTCAAAATAATAAATATTTTCTTTTCACAATACAGATTTTACTATCTTTTCCTAGATGGAATTCACCAAGCTTTAAATAATAATACAATTCACCTTCTCTTTTTCATGTTCTGTTTCCAAAGGAAGCTTCAAAATTATGCTTATCAGTCCAGACACATTGTGTAGAGGGATGAGCCCTGATTATGACCCGGATAACCTATGTTCAGTGTGCAGCATGAACATTGATAGGACCAAATTAGAAGGATGGGCTGGATTGGCCAGCACCTGCTGGGCCATCCTGGATGAAGGAAAACAGCAGTAGCCCACAATATCACTGAGATGCAATGAAAGAAGAATGTATTGCCAGCAGAAGTAGACCTAATGACGCTTGCAGTGCAAAAATCCAGGGAGTTCATACCCAGTAGTATCCATATAGATTACTTGAGGGGCAGCAATTGCAAAGCTCACACTGCTGCTTTGTAGATTGTGTTATCCTGGACTGTCTGACTGTCCCACTTCCTGCTACCACCTCTTACCTTTAAGGATAGTAAGACTGATGAGCTCAGAAGCAGTGAATGAATGAATGAATGAATGAATGAATGAATGAATGAATGAATGAGCCATAGTGCTCTTACCTATGAAGGGGATGGTTGCATTCTTTGCAGTGAACAGGGGACACTCGTAGACAGGCAATGAATAGGTTGAAGCATTACTGTCCTGTCTGAAACATGGTACATCTCAGGTAAGGACTGGTAAACTCACCCTGATGGCCCTGTTTCTATTTATCGGGAGGAATAAATGAGCCAGTTGTTTGATGAGGTATTGGGTCGGTTGAATGGGCACAGGGTGAATAGAAAACATTTGTCAAATGTAATAAAAAATTCACTGAATTTATATCATTTTAATAGTAGCTGCTCCAGGTTTCAAGCCTATGGTGATAAAATGTGTTAATCTTACCTAAGAGTTTGAAATTTTGGCATAACTTGAACATAAAGTATAGTTGTATAAGTAAACTTTCCATAAGAGTAGCTGTTTGAATGATCACTGCTGCAGTAGCCTTAGCTATATCTATTATATCCTGCCAAGAATATAACAGCCAGCCCCCTTCCAAAGCTTCAGTGCACCTTCCATAAGCCAAACTGTCAGGCAGCTCATCCATAGCTAACTAAAAGACAACTTTGGGTGGCAAACCTTTCAGAGTTTTCCCACTAACAGATAGAAGAAAGCTGAGCCCTGAAAGGATAATGCTAGGAACAACAAAAAATAAATGCAACACCCTGACATAAAAAAACAAACCAAAAAAAACCAAGCTGGATGGAGGGAAGGAGCTGTTACTGCAATGGCAGTCATTCAAACGTCGACTGTGATGGTACGTTTCCTTACATAACTGTACTATGTTCATCATATTGGTTACTGCTGCAGTAGGCTTAACTATAAGGGTAAACTACCCTAACTTACTGTAGTTTGGAGGTTAAAGAAGAAAGAGTCTAGGAACCCCTGGAAAATGGCCCTACCAAAGCCTGATCTGGACCTAGAAAAGGAATCAAGATTGTAGTTTGTAACTGTATGTACAGAGGACCAAGTAGCAGCTTCTAGAATACTTCTAGAATCTAACGCTTTCCAAAAAGCCATAGGTGCAGCCGAGGCCCTGATAGAATGGACATTGACCCTGCCTGGAATAGATTTGTTATGGTGAGTCTGGAAATAGTCTGTTTAGACACAGAGTGTCCCTTCTTAGCATCACAAGAAATGAATAATTGCTCAGAAGATCTGAGAGGTTTAGTTCTGTCAAGATAGTACCTGAGTTGTCTGTGTACATCCAAGGTATGGATTATCATTTCTCCCTCATTTATAGGTTCAGGAAAGAAATGGGGATAGATAGTTTTCCTTAAAGTAAACTTGGATACCACTTTAGGCATAAAAGAAGGATTAGTTCTCAAAGAAATCCTGTCCCTGTGGAAAATGAAATAGGATTGACACACAATAACTGCTTGCATCTCAAATACTTTTCTTGTAGATATCAGAGCAATCACAAAAACTGTTTTCCATGTTAAAACCTCAAGTCAACCAGATTTCTGGTTCAAACAAAGCAAGTGTTAGCTTCTCTAACACAAAATTATGATCCTAAGGAGGAGCCACTGGTTTTCTTGGAGGCCTCTTATGCAAAACACCTTTCAACAACATTTTGACATGAGACTGCATTGAAAGAGGAGAATCCATGAAACGCATGCTGAAATAGCTAATAAATTAACCTTGATCATCAACATCCTACCTAACCAACTCTATTCCATTTCCACTCCCAAACCACACCTCCTCCATATCTAATACAACTCTCCACACTCTTAATACTACATAGTAGTAACTACCAGTTCCTCTTACATAATTTATCTCCTTTATACCATATACCCTACTATATTTTCACCTCCTAGTAACTCTTCACAACATGCTCTCAAAACAATCTTTCATCTCCCTTTTACTACTACTCCTCCTCATCTTATCCTATCTGCACTATCTCTCCCAGCCCACTATTTCCTTCCATTCTCAATCCTTCCATGTAACCAACCATCAGAACTCACCTCTCTCACACTCATAATCTCCTATCTCCCCCTATTTATACCCCACAGATAATCTCTTTCTTTTCCGATACAAACTTATCACTTCCCAAACAATCTCCATTCCCATAACCACTAACAAATTTCTCCAACTTACAATAAAACCTGATCTTATTACCTTACTGTCTTCTCATCTAAACTACTTCTTCCTTCATCCAATTATCACTCTCATATCTGGTGATATACATCCTAACCCAGGCCCTACCACCATAGCCACCACAAATAAATCCTTGTTACTTACTTCTTTAAACTCCCAAAGCATAGTAAACAAAGTCCCAAACCTTCATGCTTTGCTCATACACAATAAACCTGACATCCTATCTATTTCTGAAACCTGGTTAAAACCACGTATAAAGGACTCTGAAATAATTCCTCCAAACTACTCCATCATAAGAAAAGACAGGCCTCACAAAAAAGGTGGAGGAGTAGCTCTCCTATACTCATCCTCCCTAATAGTTACTCCCTATAATAAACCTATACCACACTTTAACAATGCCGAACTTCTTCTTACTCTACTACAAATCAATAATCACAAACACATATGTCTTGCTTCCCTCTATATCCCCCCAGGGGATAATATTCCCACACTTGAACTCATCCTTTCGTGGCTCTCTAGTAACATTAGTAATGAAACCATAATCCTAGGAGACGTGAACATTAACTGGGCCTGCATTCAGTCTCCAACAAACTCCATTAACATCAACATCTACAATTTCTCACAGCTAATCAGTTCCATAACTCGCCCTGCAAAAAATCTCTCCAGTGGAAGTATCCTGGATTGGATCCTTGTTTCCCATCCTCACTATTTCTCCAAAAGTGGCACTCTTCCCAATCCCCTTAGTGACCACATACCCATCTTTACCCACCGACTTCCCTCTATCTTACAACGAACCCATAACTATATTACTATTCGTGACCAAAAAAAATTCAACCCAACAACCTTCTCGAACTCCTTACAAGCAATTAATTGGAATTGTCTAAAAACACTACCACTAGACAGTGCAGTTTCCCACTTTAACTCGATATTCTTAAAAATATTAGACTCCCAGGCCCCCTTAAGGACAAAGAGAATAAAAACAAAATCAGCCCCCTGGCTTTCCAAAAATACTCTTGCTACCATGAGACATAGAGATAAAGTCTGGGCACGCTACCAGAAAAATATGACACCACTGCTCCACAATGAATATAAAATGCTTCGAAATAAAGTAAAAAATCTCATCACTTCTGATCGACAAAACTACTTCTCTACTCTCCAAAACCATAATAAAAACAACCCTCAGAAATTCTGGAAAGGCATCTCTAGTCTCCTTCACCCTAGTAAACCAGATTCTCCCACCCCAGACTCAAATGCTCCAGAATTAGTCTTGGCCACACAATTTAACTCCTTTTTATTGACTCTATTTCCAAATTGACCTCTTCATTCTCCAACACCACCACACTCCACAATACTCCCTCACCCACCCCTACTCACACTCTATCTTTAACCACTACTACTCCCCATTCCCCATCTACCAAATCCTCCACCTCCTCTTCTACACAAACTTCTCCCTCATCTCAATCACCCCCTAATTCCCCCTCTCCTGACTCTCCCTTATTCTCATTAAAACCCATACCTACATCTACTATAAAGAAACTCCTTCTGAAATTGAAGCCATGTACCAATGTTCCTGATAATATCCCTTCTTACTTTCTTAGTATAGCTGCAGAAACACTTGCCTACCCCATTAGCATCTTAATAAACCGTTCCATACAAGAATCTACAGTACCTCAAATCTGGAAACAGGCCTTTATCTTACCTCTACACAAAGGTGGTAACAATAACAATGTAACAAATTTCCGCCCCATAGCTATCCTGTCCCCTATCTCTAAAATCCTAGAAAAATGTGTCCAACTTCAACTCCTTCCATATCTCCTAGATAATCACCTCATAACTCCCACACAACACGGATTCAGACCAAATCATAGCACCATGACAGCCCTCCTCTCCTTCCTTGAACTTGTAAATAAAGCTCGTGATTCTGGCCAATTTGTCTCTACCCTGCTACTTGACCTCTCCAAAGCCTTTGATACTATATCACACAGCCTGCTTTTAGCTAAACTCTCTGAACTTAATCTATCTCCCTCCTCCTTGAGTTGGTTCTCTAGCTACTTATCCAACAGAAATCAAGCAGTAAAATGGAAGAAAGCCACCTCCCCATTCCTTAGTACCTCTACAGGAGTTCCACAAGGCTCCATACTGGGTCCCCTTCTCTTTAATATATTTATAAACAATTTCCACAAATCTATCCCATTCTCAAACATCATCCAATATGCAGATGATTCAACTATCATCTGTTCTGCCACTTCTATCGCTATACTTCAAAAACTAACTCAAGATGCCTTCTCTACCACAGAGCAATGGATGTTAAGTAACCATCTAGCTCTCAATGCTTCCAAGACCAAACTAATGATATTTACTCCTTCTAAACGTATTCCTTTTGATATGAACACATTCTCAATCACTAGTCAAAATAACTCACCTCTAGAAATAGTGTCAGAGACTAAGTTACTTGGGGTCCAAATTGATAACCAACTTAAATTTAACTCTCACCTACAACTAAATATCAAAAAAAAACATCAGAAACTAGGCATGCTTTACAGACAGAATCCCTACCTCACACCTGCCACTAAAATTACTCTCTCCACTTCCTTCCTTATCCCCTCCCTTCTCTATGGTGCCCCACTCCTAACTAATCTTCAGTCCTCTTTAAAAAAACAGCTCTCCTGTTGCTACAACAAAATCGCAAAATTTGCCACCAGCCATAGGTCCTCCACCCATCATTGTTCCTCCCTCCAGAAACTACAATGGCTAGAACTTCCCAATCAACTAACTTACATTCAACTAACTCTAGCCCACAAGCTTATTCTCAACCCCTCCCTCTGTCCATCCCTTTCATCTGCCTTTAAAATGCACCTACCCAATAGAGTATTAAGGTCAAACAATCAAAACCTACTAGAAGTGCATAAACCTACTCATCCCCTAGGCAGAAACCTTCTATCCTTCAGCCTAGCTCGCCATTGGAACTCCCTACCACCTTCCATCCGCACCACCTCCAACCACTCTACTTTCAAAAAATCTCTTCACTCACATCTAGCATCACAGTGGGAATGCTCTTGCTCCAGAGTTGTACATAACTAACTCTGTCCTCTCACCTCCCCTTCTCCTTCCTGCTAACTTCCCTACTATACCTTTAGAATTGCATAAAATCTAATAGACAGGCCCTTAAGTTTACTTCCCCCACTATGCAATGTCCTTTAGCATCACATTGTACATTTCCTTAGTTAGTACGATTCCTCTCAAAGCTGTATTCATTGCTATATTTGTTGTACTATTGTTGTATATTCTTCTCAATCTGTATTAATTGCACATAATTTGTTTTTAAATTTTTTGCTTCCTTATTTTGTATAACTTTCATTACTACCTGCTGTACCAATATTGTTCTGTTACATGTATCTTTTTTTTTGCTTTTTTGGAGCTTTTCTCCCCAGGACTCCATTGAAAACGGGTTCTTTATGGCCCAATGGACTATCCTGGTAAACCAACTGCAATAAATAAATAAATAAAATAAATAAATAGTGTAAAACCAGAGATCAAGTAGCCTTGAATAGCTGCTGGTTATGCTGTTGGCACAAAATGGAAAAGCTTTTCCATTTGCTAATATATGATTTTTTAGTAGCAGACTTTCTTGCTTCCATTAAGACTCACTGCTTGTCCTCAGTAAATAAGTGCCTAAAAGGAATTAAGACTCTATTGTCAAGGCAGTCAGTTGAAGTTAATTCAAACACCCCTGCTCTTGTGTAAGTAAGCCCAGTCTGTGAGGAGATTTAGGGTAGGGTACTTGCCTCTGAACATTTCCAAAAGAAGGGAGAACCATGGTTGCCTGAGGCGGAAGGGAGTCATCACAATGATCTTGGGGTATTCCTTCTCAGTCTTCTGAAGTGGGTCTATATTAAATAAACGAACGCTTAAAATGTCGAGTACAACATACTCGAACACTTTTAAGCAAATGTTTATTTAATCAATAGCTCAAAATGTCGTAATTAAGAATGTAGAAAAGTTTTGTTTGGCCAAATCCTCCTCCCATGTGCTGTCGGACGCTACACTAACTGAAAGCAATAAAAACATGAATATGTACGCGATGCACTCAACATATTCGGGCACTTTCCTTCAATTTACAACAAGCAATGTACTTTTGTACCTCTTTTGAACCATGGTAATAACCTGTTCATTTAATACGTAGTTCAATATTTAATTCCTTTTGTGTTACTGCACATCCTTCAGAAGCAGCAGTGCTAGTTATGTATATATGTGTTGTAGTGATCATTGTGTTATGTTTACCTGTGTTTCGTTTTTGCAGTTAGTATGTAAGTTAGTGTATTGCGATAGTTTCAAGGTTAGACTTTGGTGTTTAGTTTTATTTATGGAATTCTTGGTTGAAGTAGTTTACATGACGTGATACGTGACGTATTTTAGTGCTGGCCAAACAAAACATTTCAAAACTCCTATTTGCGATATTTACAGCTGTCAATTTTGTTCGCTTAAAAGTGTTGTACTCGACATTTTAAGCATTTGTTTATTTAATATAGACCCTTCTGAAGTACCCTGAATATTAGTGGAATGGGTGGAAAAGCATACAGGAACATTTCTATCTAAAGAAAAGAAAATCCACCTGTCTTCCAGGCTTTCTTGCATGGAGTCCTGGAACAAAATCTTGCAGTTGATGTTCAGAGAGGAAGCAACGAGGTCTACTTGAGCAACTCCCCACAGATGGATCAAATCTTGGACGACCCCCTATCTAGTTTCTATTCATAAGGGTCTGCCTTGGTCCTGCTCAGCTTGTCTGCCACACAGTGTTGCTCTGACAGAAAACAGGATGTTTGTAGAGTGAGATTTTGGTGCAAAACTATGTCCCAAGCTAACATGGCTTGTCTGCAAAGGGGGTACGATCTGGATCCCATTGCTTGGTGATGTACCACATGACTGTGGTATTGTCTGTAACAACTTGAAGAGGTCCCAGGGACCAAAGATGATTCAGATAGTTGAATGATTTGATCGGGGCAAGCATCACCTTGATATTTATGTGCTTGCATCTATCCTTTGTTTCCCACACATACTGCACTATTATCATTCCTGAAATTGCTCCCCAAGCAAAGTCCGCAGCATCTGTGGTGACTGACTGCTTTGGAAGAGAGAGGGAGAAGGTGAGATCTGGATTAAAGGATATCTATTGTCTCCACCAAATGACTTCCCTTCTGATAAACCCTATCACTGGGATTAGAAAAGACAAAGGGTGTTGGTGCTGGGACCAAAGAGACTTTATGTACCATTGTTTCTTTCTATGTGGAGTCATGCCAAGGGTATCATAAGAATCATAGATGCCATGAGGCCCAAAATCCTCAGGCATTCCCTTGCAGTGACCAAAGTCTGAGTGGAAAACTTTAAAAACAGATCTAGAAATATATCTCCTTTTTTTCCTGTGGATGAAATGTTCTTTGAACCGAGGTGACTAGGTGACATCTCAGGAACACAATCTTGTGCAAAGGAGTTGAGAAAAACTTTTAAATGTTCTCTTTGAATCTCAGCTTGTGTAAGAGATCTCTCACCCAAGATCAAGGTTCCTGCAGCTTTGAAAATGACTCTACAAAGATAAGTAAGTCATCTAAATATGAAAAGAAAATGTGGCTACCTTGTTCCCTGCAATGAGCTATAACTGGAGCTAACACTTTGTGAACACTCTTGGTGCAGTGGATAGTCCAGGGGGTAAGGCAAAGAACTGATAATGTGATCCAGACACACACAACTGTAAGAAACATATTAAGTCTGGATGAATAGGGATGTGTTGATAATCATCTTTTAAGTCTAGTGTTACCAGAAAACTTGAAAGAGGGAAATGTAACAGGTTGTGAAGTGACAACATTTTGAATTTGAGCACTATCACAAATAGGTTTAGGAAAGAAAGATCCAGAACTGGTCTTTAAGAATTTTCTTTCTTTGGCACTAAGTACATCCTTAAATAAAAATATTTTCCCACCACTGAAGGAGGAACTGGTTCTATGACTCTTTAAGACAGCATAAGATGAAGAACTGGTGGAAACAAAAGAGTCTGATCTGGAGGATAAGAAAGGATCCCCTGAAAAGGAGGAATTTCTTCCCACTGCCAATTGTAACCTTGACAAATGATCTTCAGAAGACATTTGTTTGAAATTATCTGTTGCCAAACAGAAAATGGAGATTCAGACTTTCTGGAAGAAAAAAAGGGGTCAGGGTGGGAGGGGTTACAAGGTCTCTTGAATAATCATTCAGAGTTGTTGGACTGTCCTTGGTTTTGTGAGGTTTAAGACTTTTTTCGAAAACCCCTTTGTCATTTCTTCTTAAACCTCTGTTAATCTGTATTTTGTTGACACTGTTTATTATGCTTTTTGCCAAAACTGGATGACAAGAAAGAAATTCTCTTACAAAATTTGGAAAAGGAGGACCATAAAATCATAGAAATTGCCTGGATCACCTTACCCCTTTCATCATAATTTTTGATCACTTCTGCAGAAGGGGTGGGGGGGGGCAGACACAATCTCTAGTCAAAGGTGAATTTTAAATCTCATTTTTAACTTTATTTGTGAGGTTCTGAGAATGCAACCATGCAAACCTCCTCAAAACAGTACCAGTGGCCATACCCTGGAAGAAGTATCAACAGAGTCATACACACTGCAAACAATGAGAAGTGACCTCTGCAATAGAAGAAAATAATTTTTTAATCCAGATTTTTCCTCACAAGAAGACACTGTAGACATAACATTCCTCACACTTTCACAATTAGTCAGAACAAATTTTACCGTATGAGCCTGACAAGTCAGAATTCTGAAAATCAAAGTTGCGGAAGTATACAGTTTTTTCCAGTCCTTGTCAGAAGGAGTAGGATTTGAATTAACTAAATGCTTAGCAGCAGTGGGATTGACTAAAGCTATAGGTGCTGGGTCAGGTCTGGGAATAGTGTATAAAAATGCAAAAGACTGAGGAACTTTATACATCCTACCTGCTTTTTAGGGGCAACTGGCTGAGTATCAGGAAAAGTGCAGGCAGTGACACACCCACACACACACACCCTCTAAAGCAGAAAGAAGAGGAGGAATGGGTGTAGGTTCTGAAAAATCGTTCTGTAACAATTCATATTATTTTCTGAGACAGAGAAACCTCTGTGTTCTCCCACTGAAAATACCATCACATTCTAGCAATTGTCTCAGAGAAAAAGATGCTCCCGCAGGTAGAATCAGAAACTGAGCTTTCCTCTGAGTGTAAATCAGAAATCTCAGGAAAAAAAACTGTGTCTGTCCCTTAATCTTCCTTTTCAGATTCAGAATCTTGAATCACTTCAGGAAAAGAGGTATCTCTTTTTCTTTTACTAGAAACTACTTTACATGAATACTCAATAGCCTGAATTGAACCCTGAGCTAGACCCAGTAATCTACTCCTTTCTTTTTGACAGGAGAAATGTGGCTAGTTGTATTAGCAATGGCAACAGAAGCGTCCCTAGAGATGGGCACAGCATTCTAGCACAGCAGGGAAGCCTTCCCTGTTTCCTCTTCCAGGACTGGCAAGAGTGGCTCTCCCTTGTTCATTGACGGGACCTCAAAGAGCCGCAAAGGATGTGGCTAACCTCAGTCCATAGGGGCTGTAGGTGCTTTACCAGAGGGATCCAGGGTAAAAAATGAATGGCCTGAGGTATAACAAATGGCCACAGTAAAGTCACCCACCTGAGGCTGAGGCAAATTGCTAGCCTGCTGTAGTGGTAAAGACTGTTTGCTTAACTTTTTCTTTTTGTGGCTGGAAGAAGGAGCAACCGTGGGAGTGACAATCTGTTCCATGGTCAAGCTGAAAATGGTGCCTGTTTCCCAGGAAAGACAAGCAGCAAATGCCAATAAAAACTATAAGTCTTTAAAAGGCATTTTACTGGACAGAAAAAGACAGCAAAAAGTACGTTAATGCACTTTGCTAGCCCCAAAGGATAAAATAAACAGAATTGCTACACAGAAAAAAAATGTTTTTCAGTAACTTTACACAACTTTTAAAATTATAGGAAAAAAGACCGCTGCCTTTTAAATGTATGCTACAGTCTCATGACAGTCTATTAAAGCACATTTCTAACTTTAAAATAACTTTCCTGAAGAATAAAATGATACAACACTAACAAAATTTAGAAAATTGAAGGTTTTTCTCTGAAAGGAACTTATCTGCCCAGCAAAGGAGCAGCACAATCCGACCCCTGACCCTCAAAAGCCTCAGAGAAGTGCACTTTTCAGTGTCAGTAAAGCTCAGAAGGGCTTGGTGCCCAAACTTGTCTTTTGATCAGCTCAGCTTGAGCTGCCTGAAAGTTTGGGAGCATGGAAAGTTTCCTGAAGCTTTGGAAGCTGGCTGGTTGTTGTATCCTTGGAAAGATATAACCAAACAGATAACGGAGTAGGCAGCCAACAATACCACAAATCCGGATAAAAGGAAAACTCTTCTTTATTCAATTAAGCGCTTTCATCAGACTCCACTGACTTCATCAGAATACAAATACAAAGTGCAAAACACTGCTTAAAAAACCCAGCCCAACCTACAAATTAATTACATCATTTCCCCCAGGAAATTAACAATGAATGACATGACAAGGTACAACACATTTTAAAAGAACCACAACACAAAACCACTCATTGTTAATTGGTAATCACTCATAAAAAATACAATGACTTCGGTTTCAGTAGAGCCATGATACTGACCTGTCATTAAGCCCAGGTTTTTACTGGCATTAAGTTTAATTTGCCACTTTAATTCAAGAAGTTCCAAAACCTCTTCCAACAGTCCACCCCTTGAACCCAGGTCAGCATGATCAATGGCACAAAACTTAAACTTCTGCAAAGTGAACATCTCTATATGCTTGTACAATGCATTTTTGTTGTTTTTCTGTCTAATTTCATAGCCATGTTCATAAACCCATTGCTTGAGGGCCCTCTTAGTTTTACCCACATAAAATCCATCACATGAGTCACACACAACAACATACACTACCCCTTTTGAAAAAAAGTAATACCTTTTCTTTGGGTAAATTAACCCATAGTTCTTAATGAAGATCTCCTCTCTGTCCACAATAGATGGGCAGTGAGCACACCTATCACATTTAAAGCAACCCCCATTTTTTAAAGACCTTGAGTTCTTTTCTTAAATGCCTTTAAAGCAGGTGTCTTTTTTTATAAACCACAACTGGTTTATCCACAAGGACCCCAACACTCTCATCATCCATAAAAAAAATTTCCCAAAATTTCTCAATTATTTTCCTGATGTCATAGAAATCAAGTGTATAAGGTATAGTCAAGGCCCTAGAGTACCTATCATGGTCTAAACGAGGGGTCCCAACAGACTCAATGTTGCCACATAGCAATTTAACAATGTAACCAGTGTGCCTTTTGTGTTTAACTTAATTCTCAATAATATTAACAAAATGGGGGGGGTGCCTTTTTACTAACATGCCCTTTAGTGTCTCACATTCTTTTAGAAAATCATCATCCTCTGAGACCATCCTGGCAACCCTGACATACTGGCCTTTAACCAGGACCTTTTTCTGGTGTTCAGAGTGCCAGCTTTCAAAGTGCAATAGTGAATTAGAATATGTAGGTTTCCTATATAACAGAGAAATAATCATATTTTTAGCATATTCCTTTTTGATAGTAACATCTAAAAAGTTCAGGCTATCTTTATCCTTAGTCATAGTAAATTTAAGGAACTCAGTGGTCGCATTGATATAAACAACAAACTCTTCTAGTTTAGCCTCACCACCCTTCCACAAGATTACTATATCATCTAGGTAGCACCCATAAAAAAAACAGTAACTTTTATACTCTGAGTTCCTAAGGAATTCATCTTCCCAGGATGGTCTCAGAGGACGATGATTTTCTAAAAGAATGTGAGACACTAAAGGGCATGTTAGTAAAAAGAAGGTACCCCCCCCCCCCATTTTGTTAATATTATTGAGAATGAAGTTAAACACAAAAGGCCCACTGGTTATATTGTTAAATTGCTATGTGGCAACATTGAGTCTGTTGGGACCCCTCATTTAGACCACGATAGGTACTCTAGGGCCTTGACTATACCTTATACACTTGATTTCTATGACATTAGGAAAATAATTGAGAAATTTTGGGAAATTTTTGTTATGGATGATGAGAGTGTCAGGGTCCTTGGTGATAAACCAGTTGTGGTTTATAAAAAAGACACCTGCTTTAAAGGCCTTTTGGAAAAGAAATCTAGGTCTTTAAAAAATGGGGGGTTGTTTAAATGTGGTAGGTGTGCTCACTGCCCATCTATTGTGGACAGAGGGGAGATCTGCATTAAGAACTACAGGTTTATTTACCCAAAGAAAAGGTATTACTGTTTTTCAGAAGGGGTAGTGTATGTTGCTGTGTGTGAATCATATGATGGATTTTATGTGGGTAAAACTAAGAGGGCCCTCAAGCAACAGGTTTATGAACATGGCTATGAAATTAGATAGAAAAACAACAAAAATGCATTGTACAAGCATATAGAGATGTTCACTTTTCACAAGTTTAAGTTTTGTGCCATTGATCATGCTGACCTGGGTTCAAGGGGTAGACCGTTGAAAGAGTTTTTGGAACTTCTTGAATTAAAGTGACAAATTAAACTTAATGCCAGTAAAAAAACTGGGCTTAATGACAGGTCAGTATCATGGCTCTACTGAAACCGAAGTCTTTGTATTTTTTATGAGTGCTTACCAATTAACGAGTGGTTTTGTGTTGTGGTTCTTTTAAAATGTGTTGTACCTTGTCATGTCATTCATTGTTAATTTCCTGGGGGAAATGATGTAATTAATTTGTAGGGTGGGATGGGTTATTTGAACAGTGTTTTGGACTTTGTATTTGTATTCTGATGAAGTCAGTGGAGTCTGACGAAAGCGCTTAACTGAATAAAGAAGAGTTTTCCTTTTATCCGGATCTGTGGTATTGTTGGCTGCCTACTTCTTTATCTGTTTTTCTACAGTTTGTCTTGGTGTTTTGAAAGATATAACCAACATATCAAAGGCCACTCAGCAGTGATGAGCATGTTTAGCATCATCTGCTCACTGCACTTACAACTGCAGTAGCAGAAAAAGTTGCCGCCTTCTGAAAGACTCCAACACAGTATTTGTATCTGCTGCTCTTAATTCATTATGTGTACTGGGAGGAGTTTCATTACCATAGTTAGGCTCCAATGTTCTATTCCTCCCTCCTGCAGCCAAAAAGAAGCTCTCTCACCTGCAAGCAAGCTTATACAAAGTATACCGAACTGAACTGCAGCTTTCTCTTAGGCTCATTCAGTATCTTCTCTAAAATATACAGGGGTGCAAGAAGTCTTCTGGTTACAGGTGACCTCACAGCTCTTATATGGAGAAATGTGTATTCCCTGAGTAGACAGCTGAAGAGGTAAGGTGACAAAACACCTACTCTTAAGGGTCTGTTGCTCTGCTTCTAGGAAATCTTACAGCAAAGGCTTAAGAGAGACATAGTTCTTTACCATTTGTCCCTCCTATTAACCAGTGTCACTGTATGGTCAATCCAAATGCCTTTGCCCACTAACTAAAGCAGGAGTGTAAGGGAATGGCTAACTGTCAGTGTAAAACAGAAGCATGAGATACTGTCCGTAAGTAGTTTAAGTTGTATCATAATGCATTGAACCTCTGTTCATCAAATTTAAAACATTGAATGTTCACTTCAGCGAATGTTCAATCATTGAATATTTTACCCTGGGAACGGAGTTGTTGGCCAGCATCAGGAAATTTGCACTTTCTCCACTGTAGTGTAATCTTGGAGTTGGTATATATAAGTAGGGAGTATGTGGAGGCGTAGCCCCCCCACCTGAGTGAGTTTGATATACTGCAGCGTGTGTTTAGGCATCCATGTTGGTCCACTGTCTCTTGTCCTTGGGTAAAATATTCAATGATTGAACATTTGCTGAAGTGAACTTTTGATGTTTTATGTTTGATAAACAGAGGTTCAATGGATTTCTCATTCAATGACTGAACATAGACCCAGAAAACAAGACAGAGCATTTTAAGATGTCTGCAGAAACTAACATTTAATGAATGAAATTAATGAATACCCACAAGAACATAATATGAAGTGCATTGTAAAGCCAATTAAACATGATAATATGCAAGTTATGTTAAAGTAAAACAAAATACAAGGTTATGAAAAACACAATTTGAAGTCATAATATGTTATATTTAATAAATGTTAGTACCATTTATAATTCCAAATGTTTACTCAAGTAATTGTCACATCATTTTACTGGAAAACATTTTAAAACAATTTGTTTTCCTTTTCTACGGTCATTATTTTGTAGACTGCATCCATCTGAAGTTGAACTGAAGGAAGCATCAGTAAACAGAAAATAATGTAGGAAAATAATTTCATTAAGATGAGAATAAAGAAAATATTCCTATAAAAGAAACCAAAATATGAAGTCCAGAGAAATCTGGGAACAAACATTTAATATAATATTAGCATAGTCAACCACATAGCAACTTAAGCATACACCTTAATGGAACTTAGAAACTCATACAGGATTTAACAGACTAATCATAGTTTGGGTATTAAGATTGTATGTGTTGTTTTGCATAACAATTGAGCTAATGGTGAAAGCATCTGTGTAAATAGTGTAAATAATTGTGTTGTATGACCTACACCTTATGGTATTAACACTAATGTATAACATACTCCTATGGTCATGCTGTAAAGATCAAATTGTTATTTGTGAAATATATAATTGTAAAAGAAAAAGAAAAATTATTGAAAAAAAAAGAATAAAGAAAATATTCCTAATGTGAATATTACTGTTGAAGTCATTTATTTGTCAATGAAAAACATACATATACATATACATATACATAGCATTTTACATTTATGTACATATGCTTTAATTTTCAGGATTAGTTTGACATAATTTGTCAATGAGAAAACACATACACATATACATAGCATTTTACATTTATCTGCATATGCTTTCATTTTCAGGATTAGTAATGGTATCTAATATTGCATATTACAGCAGCTTATTTACTGCAAAAATATGCACATTTGGTGTAGTAGTAGTTATGTCTTTAATAAGAAAACAATCATTAAACTGTTAGTTAATAGAAAGTACAAATATGTGCTTTTGAATAATTATGGCAAAGGCATATAATGCACATCATAAGGTTTGAGTTAGAAGTGCTTTTATTAGCGACAGTGTTAGCATGACATATTTTTAGGTGTGTAATAAAATAATTAGTAGTAGAATAGTGAGACCCTTATGAAAGATAGTTAAAGTTCATTAATATCACTAGGAAGAGTCATCTGCAGGTGTGTCATTTGTCAGTCACGCAAAATGAAATAGAAAAGAAAAACAGTGTGTGTGTATGTGTGTGTGCGCGCACGTGCGTGTGTGCGCGTGCGTGTATGTGCGTGTGCGCGTGTGCGCACGGGTGTGCGCATGCATGCGCGCGTGCGTGTGTGTGTTGCCCAGGTGTGGGTGGGAAGTAAAACAGAAGGATGTAAAAGGAGTGGCTGCAGGAGCAAGGATATAGAAGTGACAGCAGCTGCTGCTGAAAAGAGGGAGGCTGCTATGGGAGAGATGCAGTCACTTCAGCTTTTGTATAGATTTTTTTTTTTTTACTTTTTTGGTCTATGCTGCCAGGTATTTCAGAATATGTTGAGTTTCTGCTGTTGCAGATGAGGTAGTTTCACTGACTGACCATGTGAACAGGACATGCTGGTAATTCCTAATTTTAGACTGAAGCATGTTACTTCTTTTTAAAGCTGATCATACAGAAAGAGCTGCACATCAATATTGGCAACTCTATGAAACACCAAAAAGCTCTGCATTTAAAGTAGTTTAAACACATAAGGGAACGTCATACTGCATTAACAGCACTAGGGATGAAGAAAATAATTACAACTGCTGTTTGCATCTGTATGTTAGCACTGTTATACTCCACACTGCTTATAAAGGCAGTATTGGAGGTTCAAAGCTATTTGCTGTAAGAAGTTTGCTTTTTCATAGTAATTTAAGTGTGCTCCTGTTCGAAATTATTCTGCATTGTTTATTTCTTTATTAGTGTTTATTTGCTTATTTGAGTAGCCTGTTTGATCTGTGTATTTAGTTCGTTAATTAGTTACTTATGTTGTATAATTCTAAGCCCTAGGGTTAAGTGCACTGCCTGGTGCTCCTCACAGTTCTGGTAGTGCTGCTTTACCGCATGCATTTAGCCTTTGCTTTCAGTGTCACACGTTTTGGTATTTTACAGAGTCACTAATATGGACATTTGGAAGATTAACTTTAGATTGCAGTAACATACTTCGATCTAAAGTTGGGTTACCAAATGCTGGTAATGGGTTATCCTTTTTTCCTTACCATATACCAGCTGCCAGCACTTCACTGCCAGCACTTCTTCTGGTCCTGCTTGAAATTCATTATAATGGCACATACGTTTATTCAGTTGTCCCAAATGTTCCATGTAGTAAGCAGACATGCTCTATAGTCCTCAAAGCTACATCTTCTCTAGTTCACAAGCACCTGGTAGCGTTAGTGATAAGGCCCTTTACATATTTAATCATTTCAGAAGGATTACACTTATATTTTGCCATATTGTTCTATAGTTGTCTTACACTATGCATTAAACACTTTTATTTATTTATGTATTTATTTATTACCAACATTCAGTACTGTAAAATGTTTAGGTAATATCCTGGATTTGCTCTCGTGGTCTTCTACACATAGGACAAAGAGCACCCTTCAGCACTCATTTTCATAGGAGGTATGGGTTTTATGGGATGGGGTTGCTAGCCTGAGACCCAACCCTCCTCAGAGGGTGCACCACACACTCGCATGCACACACTCACACCTAGGGCCAATTTAGAGTGCCCAATCCACCTACTACATGTCTTTGGAATGTGGGAGGAAATCGAGGCCAAGAAGAGATACTCTGCAAGTAAGACCCAGATGCAAGGCAGGGAGCAGTTCGAGTAGACAAAAGATTGCCAGCACCAAATTCAGTGTAGAGCATCAAAAACCATCCAAAAATGCTGATAAGTAAAGTATATAAACTTTTATTAAATATAATAAACAACCCAGACCGGTTTCAGCCAACAGGCTTTCCTCAGTGGGAATAAAAGAATAGTAACTGTGAAGTGACACACATATGTATGTATATATATATATATATATATATATATATATATAGAGAGAGAGAGAGACAGTGAGAGAGAGAGAGAGAGCATGAGTCATCCAATAGGATTCTTCCCAAAGTGATCTTCCCAACATTCAAAATGTTTCTTATGTGAGAAACAAAGAGAAAATAAAAAGTTATACAATAAAACAACCACATAATCATTATACATTGTAATTGGTAAAATAAAACTTTATAAATGATCATTCAAGCCGGGTGAGAACAAAAGCCCCCAGTTTAATGATCCAATACTTCTCTTTTTTAGTGAGAATAGAGTGCCATCCTTGTTTGTTGGATCTATCACCAAGAATTCTATCAACGATGATGAACTGGAATCTGGCTGAATTATGTTGTGATGTATGTCGAAATAGGGCATTGGTCTCCCTCTTGGTTCATATGTCACTACGGTGTTCAGACGTGCGTAATCGAAGTGGTCGTGAAGTCTGTCCAACATAGAATGAACCACATGTACACGTTGCAAGATAAACCACCCAATCGATGTTACAATTGCCAAAGAATTTGATATCAAAAATCCTATCAGTGTTTTTGCTAGTGAAGTGTTTGATGTGAAAATGAATGGACATGATGAGCAATGACCACAATGGTATGTGCCCCATAGTTTGTCGCCTGTCATGGTTAGTTGGTGATGCATGGCTCCAGCCGAAATGACCCTTTTGAAATGTGGAAAAAATGAACCTAATGTCCTCCCCCTTCTGTATCCATACTTACATACATCACCAGTCCAAGGTATATGCTCTTCATTGGCTATGAGAATATTCCAGTGCTTGGATATACCATTCCTAATAAGGGTAATGTTACGTCCAAATGTTGTGATGAACCGTATAGATTCATCCTGTTCAGTCCGAGTCTTGTCAGAATATTTGAGGAGGGAGGTTCTGAGCACCCCGGATGTCAAGTTCCTGAGAACCCCTAGCTCTGAACCTGTTAGACAAATCATGTTCAGATTCATCATAATCGTTATCTGAAGAACAAATTCTGCGAATCCTGAGGAACAGAGATGTGGGTATATTTCGGATGATGTGGCAGGGATGCATACTGGTTGCATGTAGTAAGCTGTTATACTGGGGGTATTTGCGGAATGTTTTATGGCGTAAAGTGGGAAAATTGTGAGTGGCCATCATAAGCTTTGACTTCACCACACAGGTCACCAACCTCTTTAATATTTGTTTCAATAGTTCATTCATAATATGAACTTAATATTCGAACAAAGTTCATGGATGCCTGTTGTTGGGCTAGATACCATTCATTGGTCAGAGTTTCATCAAGTTTACTTACTAGTGGTTGAGTTTTGATTCACAAACCCCTAGGGGTTATTTCCTTGTTCAAATAAGCTTTAAAAAGCCTCAAGTGCCATATGTTTGATCTCAAACTTTTCATGCTTTTGCCAAGTTACTGGAAAGCACTGTTGCAGCCGTCAACTGGCTCTATAGTTTGTGGAGTACCATCCTCATTTGGTATACCAAAGACACCAATGTCATTTCTGTCGGCACAAAGCCCTTGAAGTATTGTTTCTAGATCCATGACAATAAGCTGTAAATTGGTGGGTCTGAACAGACCTCAAATGAAGAATTGAGTATTTATAGGAACAAGTCAAAAAATAGAAATGATATGTGCTATAAGCTGTCAAAAGTGCTGGACACCAAGTTCTATGTATCCAGTCTGAGACTAAACCGGCTTATCGAAGAGGTAGTCCCTATGTCCACCAAAAAGTAATGCCAATATCTGGTTAACAATATTCATGAAGGAATAAACCACTAAAGTACCTGGCTCCAGCTAGAATCCTGATTGGAAAAGGTCAATGTACAAGCATGAGTAGTTGTGTATTCTGTACTATAAACTACTAGGTGTGTCACTTCACAGTTACTATTCTTTTATTCCCACTGAGGAAAGCCTGTTGGCTGAAACCGGTCCAGGTTGTTTATTATATTTAATAAAAGTTTATATACTTTACTTCAATTCTTCATTTGAGGTCTGTTCAGACACACCAATTTACAGCTTATTGTCATGGATCTAGAAACAATACTTCAAGGGCTTTGTGCCGACAGAAATGACATTGGTGTCTTTGGTATACCAAATGAGAATGGTACTCCACAAACTATAGAGCCAGTTGACGGCTGCAACAGTGCTTTCCAGAAACTTGGCAAAAGCATGAAAAGTTTGAGATCAAACATATGGCACTTAAGGCTTTTTAAAGCTTATTTGAACAAGGAAATAACCCCTAGGGGTTTGCGAATCAAAACTCAACCACTAGTAAGTAAACTTGATGAAACTCTGACCAATGAATGGTATCTAGCCCAACAACAGGCATCCATGAACTTTGTTCGAATATTAAGTTCATATTATGAACGAACTATTGAAACAAATATTAAAGAGGTTGGTGACCTGTGTGGTGAAGTCAAAGCTTATGAGGGACACTAACAATTTTCCATATGTCTTAATAAGCTGTCAAAAGATTTACTGTTTTTTGAAAAACAGATAAAGGACAAAAATATGAAAAAAATTCAATAGGGATCTAACCGACTATCAAAGAGGACGACCTTTTGACACTACCAAAAATGTTAGATTTATGGATACCAGACAGAATCCCGGTAGGAACTTCAAGAAAAGACCCAGATCCATATTAAAAGGGTCTCGCACATACAGCAGTACATCAGCAGATGATTCCTCCACTACAGACACTGAAGGGACTAACACTGGTGAATCCCCAGTTCCTAAAAAAAGCTAAGAATCAAGCCCAGCCTTTAAACATACCAGGAGGAGGGGTGGGAGAAAGCATAGAAGGTACAAAAATAGACACAATTGAGGGTCTTATTCAAACAGTTATGAGACAATAGATTTCAATATTTTGAATATGTCTCAAACTGTTTTAACCGAGGACCAAAAGAAACTTCTAAATAAAGGTTTGAATTTTGTTCCTGGGTTTTTTGTTGATGAGTCTGACATAGTGAATGACATTAATGATTTTTGCCGCAGGGTCAACCTCAAGCTATTCTTATGGTCCAGATCTGACTCTCAAAGATCTAACGAATTTAAATTTCACAAATCCAACTTTGTACCACCCATGAACCGAAATGTAGCAGTCTTTCAACAAGCGGTACTCAGAGACATACATTTTAAGTTGGATCAATTTTCACCCTTGAAACATAATTTAACCAACACTGAACAACAGGCAATGTAGCAGCTTAGGGACAATAAAAATATTGTCATCACTCAGGCCGACAACGGTGGGGCAGTAGTTATCATGGACACGGATTATTATCTGGAGGAGGGAAATGGACAACTTTCCAACAATTCGAAGATAGGAACTCCAGGAACCACAATGAGACAATATTTTTTTGAGCGCTTTCTTTCACATTTATTATAGTGAACTTCTTCAGAAAAAGAAGAGACTTCCCAAACTCTTCTTTTATAATTGCTATGAAGGAAATGATGTCATAAACATGAGTAAATTGAATAAATCGTAAAACTTGTATATACATTTAAATGCATTAAATAATTAAAACCCATTAGATGTACCCATGTGGTACAACTTTTAAACACTTATTAAATACAACTACATAATGTCAAAATGAATTTGTATCACTTTTTTTATGTATGTGTTCAAGTATGCTCACAATGGTTTCATTTGAACCTTTAAAAAGTTCAAATAACTTCTATTAGAGAAAACTACCATTCCAATAAATTGTTTTCTCTTTTTCTGTATAAATAACCTTATTACATAACCGAAGTAAATACAAACTGTATATTCAGATTACTTCATGAATTTTCTAATTTTGTCATCCTGTACAAATGTAGATATATAAATATATAAGTATCTAAAATACATACATCTATTATAACTACCTTCACTACTGTAATAAAAATTAAATACATGAATCTAAATTCCAAATATAATTGCTTCATGGGATGCAATGGGAACAGGTAGATCAGGGATTGTACACTGGTGATTTAAATAACAAATTAGAACAAAGAGAGGCATTGTGGCAACTTTTGTTGGGAGCAGACTATGCACCGGGTCTAAATGAGATGATCAATTTAAAATGTTTCTTGGTAAATAGATAAGACCATTAAGTATTAATTTTTTCACTAGAATAGGTCGAGGTAACACAATCTATTTTATGGAGAAATGTATATTCGTCACACCAATACATAAACACACTTTCACATAATATTGTATAGGTTTTGTCTATATAGAGTTTATTATAGTAATAATAGTAATAATTTTCTATTTGTTGAGAGACTATGAAGCAATTATATTTGGAATTTAGATTCATGTATTTAATTTTTATTACAGTAGTGAAGGTAGTTATGATAGATGTATGTATTTTAGATACTTATATATTTATATATCTACATTTGTACAGGATGACAAAATTAGAAAATTCATGAAGTAATCTGAATATACAGTTTGTATTTACTTCGGTTATGTAATAAGGTTATTTATATAGAAAAAGAGAAAACAATTTATTGGAATGGTAGTTTTCTCTGATAGAAGTTATTTGAACTTTTTAAAGTTTCAAATGAAACCATTGTGAGCATACTTGAACACATACATAAAAAAGTGATACAAATTCATTTTGACATTATGTAGTTGTATTTAATAAGTGTTTAAAAGTTGTACCACATGGGTACATCTAATGGGTTTTAATTATTTAATGCATTTAAATGTATATACAAGTTTTACGATTTATTCAATTTACTCATGTTTATGACATCATTTCCTTCATAGCAATTATAAAAGAAGAGTTTGGGAAGTCTCTTCTTTTTCTGAAGAAGTTCACTATAATAAATGTGAAAGAAAGTGCTCAAAAAATATTGTCTCATTGTGGTTCCTGGAGTTCCTATCTTCGTTTTGTTTTTTTGGAAGTTCTGGTACTTTTTGTTTTTTTTAACTTTCCAACAATTCCCATTACATGAAGAAGCCTACTGACCCCACTCTTAACTTCAAGCAAGAAATTGACAACTTTTTGGACCTAGCTGTCTCTGAGGGTATTATATCTGATACAGTAAAGGCACATCTTACAGTACAAGATCCACAGAAACAAACACTATACCTGTTACCCAAGATACATAAATGTCTCAACAAACCCCCTGGAAGACCAATTGTATCTGGTATGGGTTCATTAACAGAACCATTATCAGAATTCCTCACCTTATATCTCAAACCATTACTAGGCCTGATTCATGCCAGAATACAGGATACTACACAATTTCTGCACATTATTGCTGATAACCAACTAGAACCCGACTGGCTACTCTGCACCCTGGATGTCAAGGCTCTATATACCAGCATACCACATTGGGCTGGATTGGAAACCCTAAAATTTTGGTTAGACAAAGCACAACTTTATCCCGTAGGTTTTAACACACTTTTGGTCTGCATGGCTGAACATGTTCTCAATAAAAATGTTTTCTATTTTCAGGGAGAATGTTACTGGCAGCTTAAGGGTACCACCATGGGGGCATCGTTTGCTCCGATATACGCAGACCTATTCATGGGATATGTTGAGGAACACCTTATTTATGACTCTACACATAATTTGTATCTTGAGGAACTTGATATTTGGCGCAGATATTCGGATGATTGTTGGCTGGTTTGGTGTTCTGATATTTAGCAGAATTTGTTCTATAGCTCAACCTGAACAAATGGGGTATTGAATTTTCATCTACTCATGATAAAAATTAGATCAATTTCCTGGACGTGACTATAACCAGGAATCCAGATGACACTTTATACAGTAAAACATTTCGCAAATTCCCCCAGTATAACAGCTTACTACATGCAACCAGTATGCATCCCTGCCACATCATCCGAAATATACCCACATCTCAGTTCCTCAGGATTAACATAATTTGCTCTTCAGATAACAATTATGATGAATCTGAACATGATTTGTCTAACAGGTTCAGAGCTAGGGGCTATCAGGAACTTGACATCCGGGGTGCTTAACAAGTTGCTCTCAACTCTACCAGAACCTCCCTCCTCAAATATTCTGACAAGACTCGGACTGAACAGGATGAATCTATACAGTTCATCACAACATTTGGATGTAACATTAACCTTATTAGGAATGGTATATCCAAGCATTGAAATATTCTCACAGCCAATTAGGAGCTTATTCCTTGGATTGGTGATGTATGTAAGTATGGATACAGAAGGAGGAGGACATTAGGTTCATTTTTTTCACATTTCAAGAGGGTCAGTTCGGCTGAAGCCATACATCACCAACTAACCATGACAGGCGACAAACTATGGGGCACATACCATTATGGTCATTGCTCATCATGTCCATTCATTTTCACATCAAAACACTTCACTAGCAAAAACACTGATATGATTTTTGATATCAAATTCTTTGGCAATTGCAACAGCGATTGGGTGGTATATCTTGCAACGTGTACATGTGGTTCATTCTATGTTGGACAGACTTCACAACCACTTTGATTACGCACGTCTGGACACCGTAGTGACATATGAACCAGGAGGGAGACCAATGCCCTATTCCAACATAGCATACAACATAATTCAGCCAGATACCAGTTCATCATCATTGACAGAATTCTTGGTGATAGATCCAACAATCAAGGATGGCACTCTATTCTCACTAAAAAAGAGAAGTATAGGATCATTAAACTGGGGGCTTTTGTTCTCACCCAGCTTGAATGATCATTTATAAAGTTTTATTTTACCAATTACAATGTATAATGATTATGTGGTTGTTTTATTGTATAACTTTTTATTTTCTCTTTGTTTCTCACATAAGAAACATTTTGAATGTTGGCAAGATCATTTTGGGAAGAATCCTACTGGATGACCCATGCTACATATACATATATATATATATATATATATATATATATATATATATATATATATATAAATATATGTGTGTGTGTGTGTCACTTCACAGTTACTATTCTTTTATTCCCACTGAGGAAAGCCTGTTGGCTGAAACCGGCCTGGGTTGTTTATTATATTTAATAAAAATGTATATACTTTTGGATGCTTTTTGATGCTCTACACTGAATTTAATGTGGGAGGAAACCCACACAAATGCAGGGAGGACATAAAGACTCCACACAGAAGGCATCACAGCTTAGAAATGAACAGCAGAACCTCTTGCTGTGAGGCAACAATGCTAACTGCTACATCACTGTGCCATCCTTAGATAATATACCTTCTATTCAAATAGTAGTGTTGCGTTCCTCCGATTATCTAGAGTGGAATAGTACATCTGCATTACTATTAATGTTTTACCTTGATTTGCCATATTTAAATGATATGCTGTATTCCTACTATAAACATAATGTAATGAGATGGAAAATAAATTTAACAATGTGGTTGTCTTGTAATATAGGTTATTATAAAAATGTTTATAGGTTCATAGGTTCATAGGTTCATACTAGGCTATCTGCCCAAGGGCATTTATAAGCCTAGCCCATAGTTATTTGGCTTTCGCCACCCCTTTAGTTTGAATAAAACTATGCCTATTATTTTGCTGTGCCTCTGTCAAGCAGTGACACTGAAGTAATCCCTGGGGTATATCTGCGATCTCCCATCCATTGGTCAAGATTCCTCTTGAACAAGGCCAGCGAGGTGCTCTGCCTCACATGTACCGGGATTTTGTTCCACAGCATAGGGAGTCTCTGGGTGATGAATCTGTCCCTCCAGCACGTTCTATTAATAACCGTGTCAAGGTTTAAGTCTCCTGCCCTTGTGGTTCTGAGGGATCTAGATTTTTTGAGGTGAAGCATATTCATCAAATCTGGGTTTGACATGGCCTTATATGTCAGGCACAGGTCACCTCTGAGCAAGCGGTATGAGACTGAATAGAGCTGGAGTTATTTCAGTCGGGCAGCATAAGACATATTTTTGAGACCCTTTATCCTTTTGGTGAGGAACTTTTGGGGCCTTTCCAGCTGCTGCAGGTGTCGGGTCGGATACATTCCGAATGGGGCATTGTACTCAATCATAGGTCTAATGAGTGATGAGTACAGGAGGACGATGACCTCCCTTGATCTAGATGTGAATCCCTTCATGATCAGGTGGGCAATGTAGAAGGTTTTCCTAACTACTTTAGCAACATGAGTGTCAAACGAAAGGCTACTGTCAACCTGGGTCCCCAGATCCCTGATGACTTCTTCTGTGCTCAGTGGATTGCCACCTATATGGTAGCTACTAATTTGTGTGGGAAAGGTTCCTTGAACATATAAGAGATCTGTAAATATATTGTTTTGATTTATAATAAAAAACTAGACTAAATGATAAAACATTAAACATAGATATGCATTATTATTATTATTATTATTATTATTATTATTATTATTATTATTATTATTATTAATTTTGGAAATTCTTAGAGCTTTATGTTAGTAATAAACAGTATATTAGAAAATCATATTGTTTCATATTAGTGATACCCAGTATATTAATTCAGTGATATTTAACACAGATGTAAGTAGTGGTAACTTTTTTGCTAAGTTCCATCAATCCATAATTTGTATACTTTTTAACTTAATTTTATTAGTGACACCTTTATAAGACTTGTAATAAGTCCAATCAATTTATTTAGAATTATTTATTAGTTTTATTTAAATGTTAAAACCATGGGACTGATTTATAGCATGGGGATAAATGAAGGGTGAATTATCCAGGGACTTAGCTGTTCGACAGTTGTTTGTTGTTTAATCTGCACTTGAGAGCTGCTTTTGCTGTACTTTTACATTAAGAAATTCTAGGATCAGACATCGTTTGGCAGAAGGTGTTTACTTGGTCTCTCTGATTTGAGAATCACTATAAGAAGATTAAAGTGTGCTTATTTATTGGCTAGAGGACATACGAGTCAGTTTTCAAGCTTTTTTTTCTTTGCATAGAGCTGCCTACTGGGCTGTAATGGTTATCAGTGCCAGGTATAGTAGCAAATGCATAGACAATAACATTTAAGTATAAGGTTAGGATTAGATCCAAAACCTGTTAAATACTGTGGGATTGTACAGAAATAAGCTTAAAGCAGCTAGGCAGTTAGCTTATACATTGAATAGCATTACAATATCCTAGCATTATATAACATCCTGCCCTTAAGCCCAGAAACTACCCTAGGAAACTCCTGTTAAAACCCAGTACTTACCCTTAAACAGTCAACCCTATTACAGGACCAGAATGCATGGATATGTAATTCCCAAGTGTATCTGTAGCAAAGTTAGTAGATTCGGACATTCTAAGGCAATGCAGCAGTTGTCACATGTTCTCAGACAACCAGTTAATCATTAAAGAAAATAAAGTATGTGAGAGATGTAAATACACAACTGCCTTATCTTGCATACAAATGAGGTTGTCAAGAAGGCCCACATTATATCTCTCGTACATACTGTTCATCACATATACAGACTGTCTTATGCTAAGACACTTGAAAAAAACCTTCCCAAATCTCAAAGGCCTCCAAAGCCTCCTAATGGCAGCACTGCTCCCCGGCAGTCACTAAAGCAACACTCCAGAAGCAACATCAAACATCTACGTAAGCCTCCACCTAATGGGCCCCCAAGTGTATACACTTTACCTGATACTCTTGTCATTGTAGACTGCATTGCGCGACACACAGATGCCCCACTCACTAGATTGGACAAGGAGAAGATAAGGGTTAGTTTTCAATCTGGCATATCACCACACACCGTCTCTATAACAATGAACACATAACTGACCCCTTTATAAGTCAATCTGTGCTTATATAAAGCATTACATTCCCATTTACATCTAATGTCACTAATATGGAGTGTTCTTCACTGTCTGAAGGAACAGGAAGTTTGTCCTACATAAAATGAACCACAGTGGCACAATGTCACACAAACAACCTAAGTGATGTTGTAATCAATTTTATTTCTGATATGATAAATTGTACTTGTATTGACAGATAAAAAACTGAAAGTTTTTAATATATATTCACAATAAATGCAACTACCACAACTATAGCTTCCAGTTCTACCATCCAATTTCCCTGTGGAGTTAAAATGTGTACACGCACACACACACACACACACATACACACACACACATATATATATATATATATATATATATATATATATTTATATTTAGTGATAACATTGTCATTTCATTTGTAATAAGGCATTTTAAGGTGATTATAATGCTAAGAGTTTGTATCTGTGTTGCAGTTTTCTAAAATGGAATATCTGTTACTAGATTTTGCACATAATGGTTACTACAGCAGATTACAATGTGTATTGTCTTTCAGTTATGCCAGCAACACTTTAGTTAGCACATCATAGCACAATATATCTGGCAAAATCTACATCTTTTTGATCTTGTCTGTGTTTGTTCCTATAGGTATCAAATAAAAAAACACAGTAGTGAATTTAAATAACTTAATAGGTTCATAGGAGGTTACAAGGCTAGCAGCCCTAGAGCCCTTACAAGCCAAGCCATGTTAATCCCAAGTTGCCTCAGTTGTGTTTGGTTAGATGGACATAATTTGCAGGGTACATCTATGATAAACACAGAGTAGCAGCAATCTCTGGGAGATATGTCTGTCTCTCCAGCATGTTCTGTTAATGTCACAGACTAACCTAAGATCCCTAGAGTGGGTGACTCTTGTACCATTTGACTTGTGGATGGGCAACATATCCATCAGGGTATGGTCAGAGACTGCCCTGTAGGCCAGGCACAATCACCTGTCAGCAGCCTCTATGATACAAAGTACAGTGACAAAGTTTTCAGTCTATCCATGTAAGTCATGGTTTGGAGGCCCTGCATTTTCTTGGTGAAAAATCTTGTGGTCTCTCCAGCTGCTGTAGGTGTCTGATGAGGTACATGCAGAAGGGTGTATTGTACTGTATTAATGGTCTGATGAGGGTCAAGTACAGTGGAGTTATAACATCCTTAGACCTAAATGCGATGCCCTTACTTATGAGATGTGCAACATAGAAGGCTTTCCTTACAACTGTGGAAACATGCTGGTGAAAGTTCAGATTGTCATCTACCTGTGTTTCCAGATCTTGCACCATAGCGTTTAAACTTAGTGGGGTGTTGTCAGTATTGTAATTAACATGGACCCCCCTTTGCCAAAGGGGATAATAATGCACTTTTTTGCATTTAGTTTTAGACTGTGGCTTTGGCACCAGTCATTTCTCTGTGTTAGCCCCTCCTGTACTATACTAACATCATTGGGGAACTTGATGATTGCACTCAATTTGGAATCATCAGTGAACTTGGTAAGCCAAAGGCCATTTACTTTACCTTGGACTTCCAAGAAATAGATTCCAGACAGTAAAGGCCCAGCACAGATCCTTGTGGTACACCACTGGTGATGGGTCTACTGATAGAGGTGGAGTCACCAACTTTGACAGTATGTGCTCCGTCAGTGAGCCATTTGGTTACCCATCTAGTGACATAAGGGTTAATCCTCAGCTGGGAGAGTTTATCAATGATATCTGAGTGGGGGATTGTGTCAAAAGCCGTGGGTAAGTCAGGATAGGTAGTATGTACTGGCTTACCTTCATCCAGGGCTTTGGTGACTTTCTCAAAGACGTTTAATAAGCATGACCTAACTGGGTTGGGTCTAGAGTTTGAAAATCAGCTATGTCTTTGTTGACAAGGTCCTTGATGATTCTTTCCATGGCCTTGTGGATGAGGCCGGTTAGATTTATGAGTTTATAGTTCCCTGGGTCTGTTGGTGGCCCCACTCTGCTGAAAAAAATCCAATTCTCAGGCTATGGTTAAAGAGAACGCCAAGTGGGTATACTAGGTCCTGTTTTAGATTGCTTAATAAGCAACCTGGGATGTATGTGGTCCCACTGAGGCTGTGTTTTTGGCCTTGGAGAGTGCAGATATGACCTGATCTCTAGAGATACTAGGCAGAGGACTGGTGTCAGGTATGCTCTGAGGTAGGCTGGTCAGGTCAGGGGCTGATGTTTGCACCAAATCTGTCAGCTAGCAGGTTGGCAAGTTCCTCTGGTATAGTATGAGTGATACCATCTACTACCAGTTCAGCACATAGTTGGGCATTCCCTTTCAGATTTACTGTTATTTTTTTTTGTATTTCACTATACTGAAGCACTTATACAATAATTACACAATATATATAATATATATATATATATATATATATATATATATATATACACAGACACAGGCACACACACACACACACACACACACACACACACACATATGTGTATATATATATATATATATATATATATATATATATATATATATATATATATACATTTCAGAATGTCGAAGACAATATGGCGGAAACCATATGATCGACATTCGAAATATCGACCATGGAATAAAAAAAAAAAAACACAACAAAAACTGACCTTCACTCTCCTAGCAGGGGGCTATGCCCCTCTGCAGCTTCCCTGTGGGGGGCTCTGCCCCCCACTCCCTCCGAGATTGCACTACAGTGTGGAAGATGGCAATCTTGCCATACCGCACTGTACAGAGATGCCGGTTCCACATGGTCAACATTTCGAATGTCGATCATATGGTCTTGGCCATATGGTCTTCAACATTCTGAAATGTCAACCATGTGAAGGAGACCCATATATATATATATATATATATATATATATATATATATATATGTATATATATATATATATATATATATATATATATATATATATATATATATATATATATATATATATATATATATATATATATAAATATAAAATAAAGTAACATAAGCTTATTGTGCAATTTCCATCACTACAATACACAATGAAAGTAGTAAAGGATTGTGCAGTAAAAAGTAAAAAATCAGAATGGCCTGGGAATTATAACTTTTCAAGTGTGAGTCCGTCAATGTGCTTTACTACTACACTGACAAACACATTGCTTTGCGCAGCACGTACTGTAAAGTGCTGGCAGCATCATTCATGTCTAGAGCACGACTCATAGTCTGTTTTGTTCTTGCTTGCTGCACTAGTTGTGTGGTCTGCCTTGTCTTATTCAAGTTTACAGTGCTTAAAAGGCAAGCCACTTGCTGTGCTTTTTTTCAATGTAACTTAATAATGGTAATGAATGTGGTATCCATTAACAAGTGTAAGCAGTTTAAGTTGAAAAATAATTTTTGCACAACAATGCAGCAAAAAACTCTTTTCTTGTTCTGTAGAAAATACTTTCTCACGTTTCTTTCTTTCTTTCTTTTGCTTTCTTCTCTCTTTTTTCTTTTTTATTCTGGCCTTTAGACAAATTGTTGCTACTTGCCAGCAGTCGAGAATGTGATACCTCGATAACTAATTGTTAGCGAATGTAAATGAGTTAAAGCACACCATGAGGCAACATTTTGTCAAAATGTACAATTATTCCATGATGCCCATTCATCCAATGCACATTAGCAGGACTGCAGTATATACTAAAGCACTTAGTATCACGATAATACATCAGTATTCTGTGATTACACCAGCAATAGCATTGTTTACACTCCACATGTAGTAACAGATGCATTGTTATATTGTCCTAGCCTTTTGATTAATACACCCTAACAGTAAGGCTCTTTTGCATAAAACAAATGAATGCATACTGTGGTATGAAACATATTCAAAATAATTTGTAAAACTAGCATCTGACAGTAGAGCAGGTTTTACTCTGCCTGTAATCATGGTGTAAAAACCAGTATAGTGCATTACTAAATGTGTGTCAAAACCAATATTTTACACGGGGCTGTTGAATAAAAAGGAAGTGTTCTTCATGTGTCTGGACTCTGAACCATTTTGCTTTCCACTTTGCAGCAACATATTTATTTCTTAATTTATGGTGAGGGTAAACAAATGTGCATAATCTAAAAAGGATTCTAGAAAGCAACATTTAAAACTTAAAATGTATTGTTGTATCCAAGGTTAGAATGTTTCCTGCAGCTGATGTAAAACTAAATATTATCTCATGTTTTTTGCATGTCTTTACAGCATAGACATGATCGTCGATGTACTATGAACTGTATTCATTTCCATTTTAAATGTGTCATCCTGAAGTTTTCATTTATAATACACAGTGCTGCGTACACTTTTAAGACTTAGTTTATGCTATCTATAAACTACCTAACCAACCATGCATTTATTCACCCAGTCTAGTACTTTACTAACAAGTGCATGTGTGTGTGTGCGTGCGTGCGTGTGTGTGCATGTGTGTGGGTGTGTGTGTGTGTGTGTGTGTGTGTGTGTGTGTGTGTGTGTGTGTGTGTGTGTGTGTGTGTGTGTGTGAGTGCATGCGTGCGTGCGTGCGTGTGTGTGTGTCTGTGTGTGTGTGTGTGTCTGTGTGTGTGTGTGTGTGTGTGTGTGTGTGTGTGTGTGTGTGTGTGTGTGTGTGTGTGTGTGTACATGTGTGTGCATGTCTGTCCCTGCTTAGTACCTTTTTTAAGATTACTATGCTTTTCTGTGAGTTTTGCATACATAATAATTATAATTTAATGAACGCTGGGTGTGAATGCTATCAGTTATAACTATCTCAGGTAACAGTGACTAAATATGAATATAAAAAATAGACATCCATACAATCACTGGAAGATAAACAAAAACATGAAAATCCTGTCAAATTACTAGATACTCTTTAGCTTTCTCTTCTACATGCTTCCTTCAAGTTCCAACCTCAACAAAAATTGAAAGAAATGTGTTGTGTACATTACATACAATTGTTCTAAAACATGTCTGCCATTTTATATTAATTGCCATACAATTGGTTTCACTTCTTTAATCCAGTCATTTAATCTGGAGTAGTTTGATATTCTCAGGTCTTGAGTAGCAGAATTAGTTTTTCAGAAAGGGCTAAAATATCAGTTGTCACTTTCTCATTTAGCTCAGGCTGATGAATTCCAGGAAGGTAAGAGTCCCCTCTTGGTAAAGAAATTGTTCATACCAAATATACTTATAGAGACAGACTGAATTATATTCCTCGGCTGTTGCACAATGACGTGGGACCACTGACTGTGATCAAGATTCCTGTAAGTCCACATCTTGGATGGCAGGCATATATATTTACAAATGTCTTTTGAGAATACGAGAGTAAGATAAGCTTCATGTTAAATGTAAAGCCTTATGGACTTTAAATGCTTGTTTTAAGTGCTCAGGAAAATGACAGTAGTAAACCAGGGTTTTGTTAGTTTCATTAGAATTAGATGGCATCCAGTTATTACATTTACCTGGTTTCAAATGTAATACTCCTCAATAAATATCATAACATAAGCCACATGGAAATTTCAATTTATCTTTCTTTGATCCAGTTAGAGGAATACGGTCACGTAATCTAATTATGTATTTATTTATTGTTTTTGTTTACTGGGGTAGTTTGACTGAGGTGTTGTAGTCCTTATTCAGCTGAGCCATGCGGAGAAAATTCCAGTAACAAAACAGGCATTTATACAACGGAGAAAAATGCAAAGCTTAAAGTTACATATGGATGTATAATAACTGAAAAACAGCTATGCTAAAAAAACAAATCTGCAGCCAGTAAAATATAGTCACTCAGTATTAATACAAGACAATTTGGCATATGCAGTGAGTTTTAAAATGTCAAATTACAATTTTACATCTATAGGTAGGAGAAATAAGAGAGGTGATGTGGGAGATAGTAACAGAAAGTAGAGACTTTCATTGAGACTTCATTCTTTGATCCAGTTAGATGGTGACATTCCTGCCAAAATAACTTTTTAGTATAGATAAAAATGGCTCTTACAGTATATCTTGAAACAATCGTAATTAAGCTTTTTAAATAGGCATTACTTGCCAAGTCAGATATATCCCTGCAGATTTGCAATCAAATAGCCATATTTTGAGGCATAAGTGGTTGATATTAGCATTATCAGTAATTAGATTCTCTGCATCTGCCTTAGGGGCAAATTCTAAATGATCACTTAGGGAAGCCCACACCTTCATATAAACACCAAAGGAGAAGTGACAAAGATTGATGGAAATTGGTGATAAGTGATATGAAACACAGCTTCAATATGTAGAGGGTGTAAATATCTGTGTTACAGCCTGTAAATAGTATGATAATGCTTTTTAATCATCATGATAGCGGTTATGACTACTAATATGAGACAACACCAGTAGAATACTTCACAGTTGGTGGATTCAAATTCCACCCTCTCAGATGGAGCAGCTTAGTTTAATGTGGATGGATCTTAGGTATTTGCCCTTGCAAATAAATATTCTGCAAATTTAGCAATGTTTGAGAATGATTTCCTATTAAGAAAAGAAGGCAAAATTCTTAAGGATACAAAAGACATGATAAAACACATTTTCGAAATGGTCATTCTTCCTATTAAGAAAGTGGAAAATGCTCCATCTGTCAAGGTGAACGATTACCTTGTTCCTGTGTTTAAGGGTCACTTCTTTCCCCATAGTGGCAGGAAAAGTACTTAAAATGCCTGAATATGTAAATCACTGAAAATTCCATCTTAGGCTTAGGTGTAGTATGTCATTCTTAATTGGTTGACCGAGAAAGGAAACAATGTAAAACGTGTCCTTGCTTAACTTGCAATTAAGCAGCACACTATAAGCCGAAGAAGTTTCCAATGCTGCTCTGAAGAAGTTAGCTTGTTAGTCAAGTGTGAGTAAAATATCATCTACATGTGCTAAGAAATAAATGGGGAATCCTTCAATCAGTCACATTTGGCACTTTTCTGGGACACTCCAGTCATTCTGTTTTATTTTTTTATATTAAAGGTTGAAGAACCAAGAGAAACTGAGATTGTGGACAGACCAAATGTGCTTCAGGTTTTAAGAGAAAGTTTGGTAACAGGTATAGATTAAAAGCATTTTATTGAGTTAAAACATCAAGTGGTTAAGAGAAAAGACCAATTAACCCAGTCAAAGACATTTTTGTATTTAATGTAGCCTCAGACAAACATACATTGATGTGCCTACTTGGTTGGAGGGACTGCATCATTTAACAAAACCAGCCTTTTCAACATTAAATAGATTCCTCCAAACTTTCTCTTAATAATTGATCAGCATTTTTGCTAGAATTCTAGCTTTCTTATTTATGAAATATATAGGATAGCAAGAGGGAAAGGAAGTATTTTCCTTGACTTTTGGATAACAATAATGAAGGCTTCAAGAACTGAGGGATGGCCTGGCTGGCCAAGTAAAGTACAGGAGAAAAACTGACTAGTTATGAGACTACATCTTTCCCTAATAATTTGTGCAGGTCTGCATTAAGCCCATGAGGGCTATATGTTTTCTAATTTGTCACATATTTAATTTCATCTGAGACTGGGGAGTCCAGAAGATCTGCTCCTTTTTGAATAAAGAATATCAGATAGAGTCAAGAAAGCAGTCCATTATATTAGTATACTTCATGTTTACAGTGCTGGGTATATAACGCTTTTCCACGGTATTCATCAGATTCACCTACAATTGATTTAGAATGATATTGCTGTAAGCTGATTGAATTAAGATGTACATGTTGGGTCCAGTCTTAATGACAAATCAATTTAGCTGCTCCATCTCAGAAGGTGGAATTTGATCCCATCAACAAAACCTTTGTACAAATACTTACATTTAAGAAAAATTATTCTAATTATTTCCTCATGTTCACCAATAAAGGTATTAATCTCTTGTTTAAGTGACTGCTGTGGAATCTAACTTGAATTTTTCTCTTAGTTCCTATATGCCAGCAAGAATTAATTTTGTCTAACTGCAACAATTCTCAATTCATCTTGCAACTGGCGTTTGATGCTCCTTTGTCATAAAGATTATAAGGCCCAGCCAGTTTATCTCAGAAGTGGTATATTGTTTTTCTTAGAAGTAAGACAGATTTTGAAATGTTGTCATTTAGCTTGGTTTAAAAGTTCTCATGTTGTCAGTACATTTATTAACAGGCTTCTGAACTTCTCCCGTAAAATATAAGGTAACCTTTTAAAGATGAATCTTTATTAGTAATAGCTAGAAAAGAAAGTTCTTGAAGTACCAGAAAGTGGTCAGCAAGCCTAATAGGGCAAATTGTAGGCAGTCAACAAGAATAGTAGGGTAGATAAGAAAGACTCAAAGACTTACAATAAGTAATGTCTAGACTAGACTGGTGTGAGCATTGCAGTGCTTTGAAAGTATACTGCCTGTTGTTGTTTGAGGATAATTCAACAAGGATCTACTGCACTGACAGTATCACATAGCTAACGTAAAGGCAGCATCTTTGTAATATTAAATTAACTTTGTACTCCTCCCCTCTAGTTCAGGCCTAAATTCTGCATTACAGAAAATATTAATATACAACCAAACACCCTAATACTGGGTGATTTCAACTACCCTGCCATCAACTGGGAAAACTACTCGTGTACCAACACCTTTGCCCAACAGTTCTTGGAATTCATAAATTCCAGTGCCCTGGATCAACTAATCCATAGTCCCATCAGGGGCTCCAATATCCTAGACCTGATCATTACCAACATGGGAAATTGATGCTCTACACCTATGGTCACACCCTCATTGGTCAGGTTAGACCATAAACTAATCACCCTAAACATCCACATCCCACCCTCACCCCCCAGTAAGGAAACCTCCATAAAAAACTTCTCCAAAGCCAACTTCATGCTACTCAAGTCAGAAGTTACAAACTTCATGACACCCATGCAGATGGGAACTGAAAGTTCGACTGCTGAGTCCTACACTAAGGCACTGTACGAGCACATCCACTCATGCATGAATCGTGCCATCCCAAATTTTATTTTATTTATTTATTTTTATTTATTTAAATTTGTTGACCGGGAGTGTCCGACTGGACGTAGGTCCATTTTCAGCGGAGGCCCGGGGAGAAAATCTCCACAGTAAAATAAACAGACAGTAGTTACATTGGATTACATAGCGATTAACAATTTAACATAGCAATTACTTACAACATACTTACAGATGAAGAACATAGTACATCAGTAGACAACTAGAATCTTTATCTGTGAAGTACATAACAGACATTAACAAATGTTACAATGAGAAGTTCCTGCTGTATAATAAGTGCTAGGCTTATGAGCATCTGAGCTTGCTATAATAAAGGCAGTTAGTCAAGTGGAGAGAAAGGTAGTGGTTGGATGCTGTGGATGATATTAGAGTGGGAGTTGCAAGGGCATAGCTAGCATGTTTTTAGGTGTGCTTTTAGTAAAGTTTTGAAGTGGCTGCATGATGGTACGGAGGTAATTGTGGGTGGGAGTGAATTCCATAATTTGGCTATGGCGCAAGAGAATAGTGCTTCACCAGCAGAGTTATTGGCTTTAGTGATCTGCAAGTGATTTTTGTTGCTGGATCTTAGTGGTCTGGTGGTGCGATAGGGTTGGAGTAGATTCTGGAGGGATGGGACATTTAGTGGATGGTTTACTAGTTTGTGGATGAGTGAGAGTTGATACCACTGAAGGAGGTGAGGGAGTTCAAGCCAGCCCAGTTCAGCAAGTGAGAGACAGTGGTGACTACGGTAGGATGCCCCTGTGGCAAATTTGGCGATTTTGTTGTAGCAGGTCTCTAGCTTTCAATTTCAATGAAATTCATAAGGGCAGTCTGGATGGGTTTCAGGCTACAGTTTTAGATAGTATAGATAGTATAGTTCTTAACAAATTTATGAGTGATGAACAGGTTAAACAATTATTAAGGAAAAAAGAAGCATTTCTGATTTTGAAATTTGATACTATGTTCCCTTGTGGACTAAATCAGGAATGTTTCTGGAAAAGTTTCATGTAAATATGTATATAAGGTTCTGTTTTTTTTAAAAACTGCATTGAAGCTTGTTAAGTAATTAATTAATCTATTAAGCTGTAGTATAAATGGATGTGAAGTCTTTTAAGTTTTGTACTCTGTTAAAGGCTTTTGGCCGAGGCGCTACAGGTTTCTAAGGTGTGTGCTCTTAATAAATTTCCTTCTACGGAGTTGCTGGATTATCGTGTGTGGTACTTCAAGTTTTCCTTGTTTTCTGTGGTTGTTTACAATATGACCAGTGACTCTTTATTTGGTTTACCTAGGATTTTCCTAGATACTCCGCTGGAGATTTTACCTAAATCTACGGATACTGCAGTAACGATGGATGTTACAGCTGGTTCGAATTCTACATTTATCGTATCCAACAGAAATGATGGTTCTAGTTCAAATGAAGCAGGCAATGGGGTGCTTAATAAATGGACAAAAGATAGAAAGTTATGGAATCAGAATCCTTTTTCCAAAATTGGTAAGAAAACGGAAACTTTTGTTAATCCAGAAGTATCTGATATGCTTTCACGTATGGAAAAACTATTGTTTAAAGAGACTGCTGTGTTCTTAAATTCACAAAGTATGCAGAGGTATGAGGAGTTAGAAATTACTCCTCGTGGTCTCAGATCTGCCAAAAATCCTTCCACTCCGTTTGACCTGACTTTATCAGAAGAACGCTCTTTTCATGAGAGGTGGATTGCTGCTGCACACAAGTGCAGCCTAGAGTGGGTACATATTCTGGTTGAACGTGACCATTTTAAAAAACAGAAATTAAGAGAGGAGATTAAAGGTTTATGTAAAGACATTACCAATATTATATCTCAAGAAGAATTACAACGTTTCCTGGTTAAAACAAATGAACAGTTGCTAGGATATGAGCAAGAACTGATTGACAGGAAAAAGAACAAATTAATCCGTGACCTGCGTGATTACGACAACAAACGGGCGTTTCTTGTAGCGACGAATCCTAAAGGACGGAAACAACAGGTACAGTTTGATCAACAGAAGAAGCGAGCTCAGAATACGGATAGCAGGGCTTTTACATCGGGGGAAAGCATAACTTCAGTAACAGAAGGTGACACAGATGAAGATTTCCCTTATTTACCTCCTGCTGGCAACAATACTTACCTGAACACTTTTCGTGGAGGTTTCAGAGGTCGGAAACGCAGTTGGAATGGGACAACACAGGGTTATTACCCAGAACAGCGTACTTTTCAACGGACAAACAAACGAGGCAAATGGGACTAATAATATTGTTAGTAATTTAACTGCATGTAAGTATGTAGTTAATCTATCTGGTTTTGAACTTTTAGATAATGACATAGCTGTACTAGAAAAAGGTTTGAAATTCGTACCAACGGTCTTACCTAGACTGCATGAGTTAAAATGTGACATTTTCCGTTTAGTACGAAAGTTAAAGCTTATACATTTCTTTAACATAAAAGCTGAGAATATTAAGAATGAGAATGATGGAAATGAACAAAGTAGTAGTTCGGATGATAGCTTTTATTCATGTCATTCTATGGATAATGAAGTTGTTTGTAGCAATGCTTATTGCAAGTTAAATACGGAAAATATCAAAGCTAAAAGTGAATTGATTCCTTATTGTAAAAATGAATGTATATTTCGCTTTGATATGTCTTTAAATTACAATGTACAAATAGCATTTAATAGATTTATGAATGAAAATAAGAAATGTATTAAGTATAATTTAGATAAAAATGAATGGAAATGTTTAATTAATTTAAGTAAGAATGAACAAATAGTGTTTAAACCTGCAGACAAAGGTGGGAAGTTGGTGGTATTGAACTACATTCAATATTTATCTATGTGTTACATACATTTGAATGATAGTATAGTATATCAACATATAGCAATGTCAGACTATTATAAAGCTCAGGCTCAATATAATGAATTGTTAGATAAAGGCAAAAGATTGCATTATTTTTCAACTAAAGATGTAAAAGATAAATTTGCTATAAAGAATCCTAGAATGCCATGCTTTTACTGTTTGCCAAATATTCATAAGGACTTGAAAAATCCTCCAGGACGTCCTATTGTTTCAGCTAGTGGAAGTTTTTTGAATAATATTTCTTGTTTTTTGCATGAATTTTTAGTTCCAGCAGTTAAAAAACTACCATCATATGTAAAAGATGTATTTGAATTTCTGACAAAAGTGGATCAAGTAAAATGGGAGAAGGACATGTTCTTTGTAGTTATAGATGTTGTAAGCCTTTATACTATTATTAATCATGTAGATGGTATAAGAGCTATTAAATATTTTTTAGGTGAAAGTCCTATGGTAGAATATATTTTGGAATTAACTATGATGTGTTTGCAGAATAATATATTTGAATTTGATGGAAATTTATACAGACAAACACAAGGAACAGCAATGGGGGCTCCATTTGTCCCTTGTTATGCCAATATATTCATGGGTCTGTTTGAACAATTGTATATTTATACTAATCAACTTTTTCAAAGTTTTGTAATTAAGTATTTTAGATACATAGATGATCTTATCTTTATTTGTAAAGGTGGTATTGAGTTAGTTGATCAATTTATAAATGAAATACAGATAAACAACATGGGAGTAAAATTTGATGGATTACAGAAAGGAAATAAGGTTAATTTTTTTGGATGTAGAAATACAAGGTGATAGTCATTCTAAAAAAGTAGTTACTAATATACATAGGAAATTTCCAGAGGGTAATAATATATTACATGGTGAAAGCTATCATCCTTTGCATACTATTAAATCTATTCCATATACGGAATTTATGAGAATAGCAAGACTATGTAGTAATATTTCAGATAGAGATAGAGAATTATATAATAGTTTCCATAGATTTAAGGAAAGAGGTTATGATGAAATTAACTTAAAAGAAAGTCTAAATAAAGTTTTTTATAAGGAAAATAGACAATACAGCTGGATACCTTACAAGAATATAAATAAAATGGATAAAGATAAAGACATATATTTTACCACTACTTACTCAGTTTTATCTGAGAAAATTTTAGATATAGTCAAATCTAGTTGGAATATTGTAAGATAAGAAGTAGATTGTTTAAAACAGAAAAAAATACTTTTTTCCTTTAATAGGGGTAGGAATATTAAAGATTTTATAGTGCATAGTAGGTTTCAAAGACCAAAGGTTGAGATATTAAGGGGTACAAAGGAGAAAGGTACAATAAGGTGTGGAAAATGCACCATCTGTGAATATGTGAGTCCAACTTTTGATAAAATCAATGGCAGGAATTTTCAGACAAATGGGTATTTCACATGTAGGAGTCAAAAAGTTATATATGCAATTAAATGTACTTGCAATAAATTTTATATAGGGGAAACTAAAAGACAGTTTTCGTGTAGAATAAAAGAACACATTAGAGATATTAGGAATTATAAATTAACTAGTCCTGTGGCTACACATTTCAATGAAATTCATAAGGGCAGTCTGGATGGGTTTCAGGCTACAGTTTTAGATAGTATAGTTCTTAACAAATTTATGAGTGATGAACAGGTTAAACAATTATTAAGGAAAAAAGAAGCATTTCTGATTTTGAAATTTGATACTATGTTCCCTTGTGGACTAAATCAGGAATGTTTCTGGAAAAGTTTTGTGTAAATATGTATATAAGGTTCTGTTTTTTTAAAAAACTGCATTGAAGCTTGTTAAGTAATTAATTAATCTATTAAGCTGTAGTATAAATGGATGTGAAGTCTTTTAAGTTTTGTACTCTGTTAAAGGCTTTTGGCCGAGGCGCTACAGGTTTCTAAGGTGTGTGCTCTTAATAAATTTCCTTCTACGGAGTTGCTGGTTTATCGTGTGTGGTACTTCAAGTTTTCCTTGTTTTCTGTGTTTGTTTACAATTATGAGCATCTGAGCTTGCTATAATAAAGGCAGTTAGTCAAGTGGAGAGAAAGGTAGTGGTTGGATGGGGTGGATGATATTAGAGTAGGAGTTGCAAGGGCATAGCTAGCATGTTTTTAGGTGTGCTTTTAGTAAAGTTTTGAAGTGGCTGCATGATGGTAAGGAGGTAATTGTGGGTGGGAGTGAGTTCCATAATTTGGCTATGGCGCAAGAGAATAGTGCTTCACCAGCAGAGTTATTGGCTTTAGTGATCTGCAAGTGATTTTTGTTGCTGGATCTTAGTGGTCTGGTGGTGCGATAGGGTTGGAGTAGATTCTGGAGGGATGGGACATTTAGTGGATGGTTTACTAGTTTGTGGACGAGTGAGAGTTGATACCACTGAAGGAGGTGAGGGAGTTCAAGCCAGCCCAGTTCAGCAAGTGAGAGACAGTGGTGACTACGGTAGGATGCCCCTGTGGCAAATTTGGCGATTTTGTTGTAGCAGGTCTCTAGCTTGTTTAGATCACATTGCCTTAGGTTGGTATATGTTGGAGAGGCATAAAGTAGGGTGGAGATAAGGTGGGAATTTGCTATTGAAATCTTTGCTGCTTTGGTGAGAAATTGCTTATTTCTGTATAACGCTCCTAGTTTTTTTTGTGGACTTTTTTTATAGTCATGGATATGTGAATGTCAAATTTTAGTTTATTGTCTATTTCCACTCCTAGCAATTTGGTGTGTTCAGTTGTGTATATAGTGGTGTTGTCTTTTGCTGTGATGTTAAAGTGAGAGTTGTTTTGAGAATGTTTGGTGGGTTGGAAGATGAGTAGTTTAGTTTTGTTTGGGTTGAGTATTAATTGGGCATTGGATAACCATGTTTCAACAGAGGAAAAGGCTTCCTGTGTGACTTTTTGCAGTTTGGGTAGGGACTGGGCTGAGCAGATGATGGTCGAGTCATCTGCGTATTGTATGAGTGTGCCATGTTTGGTGGCAGAGGCTAGATTATTGGTGTAAACAGAGAAGAGTAGGGGTCCAAGGATGGATCCTTGGGGAACCCCTATGGAGACAGGTAGTTGGGGAGATATGTCATTCTGCCATACAACGGATTGTTGGCGGTCAGACAGGTAACTCTGAAACCAGTTGGTGACTGATTGTGAGAAGGATAGGTTATTGAGGACAGAGATAAGTTGTTTGTGTGGGACCATGTCAAATGCTTTAGATAGGTCTAGGAAAGTAGCAGAGGAGAGATAGCCATTGTTTTATGCTGAAGGATAGTGTTAGTAAAGGAGAGTAAGGCAGTGGTGGTGCTATGGTTTGGCTGGAAACCATGCTGAGTACTGGAAAGGAGGTTAGTAAGTAGGTAGTCTGAGACCTGAGGGTGTATGCATCTCTAGTATTTTGGAGAGTGGAGAGAGAATAGCTATGGGGCGGTAACTGGTTAGTTCTGCGGAGGGTCCGCCTTTGTGGAGGGGAATAATATGTGATACTTTCCACAGTGTGGGAACGTAACTTTCTGACAGAGATCGGTTAATCAAGATGGATACTGGGTAGGCCAGAGCATCAGCTGCGATTTGTAGGTATTCACTTGGGAGGTTGTCTGCTGCTAATTTGGTGGGTTTAAGTTTAGTTAAGAGTTTTTTTATGTTGGAGGTAGGTACAGGAGAAAAAGAGAAGGCAGTGGGGAGATTACTAGTTGAAGGTGTGGGTTGGAGGGGGGTTGTGTTGTTTAGCTAGTGACAGTATGGTTTGGGTGAAGTGTGTGTTGAATGAGGTAGCAATATTTTCTGAGGAGTGAGGGATGTTAGGAGGAGGGGTACTGACTTTACCTGGGTAGAGGATGGAGTTTATGGAGGACCAGAATTGTTTGGGGCTGTGTTGTGAGGAGTCTAGGGCAGACTAGTAATATTGGAATTTGTCCTGTTTTATTAGCTTTTTGACTCTATTGTGTAATTCTAGGAATTTCTGTCTAGCTGAGGGGGTTTTGGTTTTGCACCAGTGCTCCCAGGCTTTATCCCTGTTTTTCATTTCTGACTTAGTGGTTTTCTGTAGCCATGAGGAGGGTTGTGCTTTGGTTCTGGAAAATCTTATGGGGGCATGGTAATTAAGGATCCAAAATCAAAAGCAAACCAAAGTCCAATGGATGTGAGGTCCAGTCGTACCCAAAAGTGACCCACAGCACAACGACCAATAGGTGTCACAGTCAATTTCCACAATAAATATCCACAGTAAACGCAGGAGAAACGGAGAAAGACACGAACTGAAATAACAAACTGTTTGTTAACAAACGAAGCACACAAACACGTACTTGACCTAGGTTTCATCCGTACACCACAGACGTCTTCAGAATAATATGATGTAAAACATAACCGCTTAAATACTCATTGTATCAATTCAATTAAACACTAAATTGATACTTAACAAAATTCATTAACTGACGTCATATTAAAGATAAACATCCCATGTAATACATCCATAATAAAAATGCTAGTAAAGTTGCTTTGTAAAATATTTCTATACATATGATGTTAAACAAATAAATAAATAAATACAAAAATGTAATGTATGATGTTGTAGTAATTTTGTGTTGTGTGATATATAAATAAAACATATATATATATATATATATATATATATATATATATATATATATATATATATAAAAGAATGTGTAAAAAGAATATATATATGTAAATGTTGAATGTATATACATATATATATGTAAATGTTGAAAGAACTGGAAGAATTAAATCATAGAATAAGTCAAGACATGTTATTCAACCAATATTATACGAATTACACAAATATCATCAAAGATGTGGATCATAGTTGTGATAATATTTTCCATAAGAAAAATAAAAAGATTCAACGGGATACAAAATCTATGAAACAGGAAATGTATATCCAAACTCTAAAAGTTTGTTCAGTAACCATAGCAATGAGCGGAGGGAAAGCAATACAGGAAGACATCACACTTTTGATGATGTCACTTCCGGCGAGGAACACGAATTTAACAACAGTCCATATTATGAGAATGACTACCCTTTAGACGATGGTTCGAGATGATCAGAAAGGATCAAAAATCGAGTGCGGAACCAGGAAGGCGACGAGTATGGTCCCTTAGGTGCATGTCCGAAAAGACAGTTTTTCAATCAGCGAGAAAGGAACAACGACTGGAGAACACGCAGGTAGACTCTCAAATGGCATTGGAAAGAACTATTGATTGTATTTACAACAGTAACATTCAATGTAATGAAATAGTGAATGTTTCGGATGTGTGGAGCGCTACATATGCGAGTATTTTAGACTCAAGTGATTTTTTCCAAGTGAAAACAATGATAAATGTGATTTAATTATATGTAAAATAACTAATATAGCAAGGACAGTTTCCGACAGCAAAGTTGATTCAACTACCGAACAAAATGTACATTTGAATTGTGAGTCGTATAACACAAGTAATTCAATGAATGGCAATGAACATTATGAATATATGCCTGCAGATAGTAATAATGTTGATTATGACTTACTGAATTTGAGTGTGCATAATATAGTTGTTGATATGGTGAATTTTATACCTACAAATGTGGGTTGTGGTACGGAAAATGATACGGATTCCAATCAAAATAATATTAATGAAGTATCCGACAATAATAGTGACTTAGTGAATGTATTTAATAATGATGAATGTGTTATTACAACAATAACATCTAATGGTTTGGATCAGCCATATGTAGCCATTAATAATGAGAAGGCCAATGTTACTAGCATGGGTTTAAGTAAGCCAAAAATCACAGTTAATACCAAGAAGGATTTTAAAATATACAATTATACTAATACATCTTTGGGAACAGGATATGCCAACTTTTTTTCAAAAAGTTTTAATTTTGTTTCCTGTAGAAGAGGTAATTTAGTAAATTCTATATTAGATTTAAAACAGTTTACTCGAAAAGCAAATTTAAAAATACTATTTCAAAATAATGAACTAACATTTGATATGGAAAATAGTAGTACATTAACTAAGCCTAGCATTTATAATCCACCTTTAAATGAAGCGATAGCCTTATTTGAAAAATCTAGTGAAAGGGACATCAGACAATATTTTAAAACATATACTAATCTTGAACACACCAACATGACCAATGAAGAACAGGAAATATTAAGGAAAGTTCAGGCAATGAAACATATTCGTATCATGAAACCCGACAAGGGAAATGGTGTTGTAGTGGTTGAAAAAAGTGATTATATGTTTTATATGACAAGTATGCTTTTGGATGACACATATACCGAAGTAAGTTTAAATGAAATACATATTGCCCATAGAAATATAGATCTAAATTTAAGTGATATGTTATATCAAGGGGAAATTTCAGAAAATGATTACAACTTTTTATCTAATGACCATCCTGTTATTAGTGGTATCTTTGGCATTCCAAAGATACACAAAGGGCTAGATAATCTGCAATTTAGACCGATAGTAGACGGTAAAAGAAGCAAAACTTGTTATATAAGTCAATATTTGGACCACCATATGCAAAAGGGAATTTGCAAATTTCCTTACATTATGAAAGATTCCTGGAATTTTTTAGAGAGAATGAAGGCTTATAAATATAAAAGTGGAGATTGTTTTGTAACAGTAGATGTGTGTAACTTATTTACAGTTATACCACATGAAACTAGACTTAGTTGGTTGGAAGAACAACTTTTTGAAACAAATATATATGAACAGGATCATATTAACACCTTGGTTAGATTAATGGAAATAGTATTAAATAATAATTATGTGTATTATGAAGGAAACTATTATAAGCAAATGAATGGTGTAGCAATGGGGGCAGCTTGTGCCCCCATTTATGCCAACTATATCATGGCCTTCTGGGAACACCATTATATATTCAACAGTGAATTTTACACATATATCAAAGCATATTGTCGGTTTTTGGATGACATTTTCTTTATTTGGGAAGGTGAGGAGATAATTTTGATGAGGTTTCGTGAATATATTAATAATGCTATATGGTTTTTGAAATTCAAACATGAATTTAGTTATGAAACAATAACTTATCTGGATGTGAGATTAACCTTTGACAATGTTGATGGAGTATTAATATCTAATATATATAGGAAACCCACATTTTCGAATTCCTATCTCCATTATGGGAGCTGGCACCCTGACCATCAGAAGAAGGCCATTGTTAAGGGGCAGATGGTCAGGGCGGCCAGAATGGTTAGTAAGGACGAGGAATTTTTCAAGGAATTATCCTTTATAATGACCTTGTTTCTAAATAGAGGATACCCACATGAGTTGGTTTCTCAAATATTAGAGGAAGTTAAACACAAAAGAATTATGGGTACATATAAAGTCATATTAACTTTTGATGGATGTACATCTGAGGAATTGGAAGGTATAGGAAAGAAGGATAAATTATTAAATAGGATGAAATTGACCTATATTACTACTTACAATGACATTTCTTATCATATACAAGACATAATTGGTAAAAATTGGAGTATATTTAAAATGAATAACGAAATGGCACAAATATTTCGGGGTAAACTTAATTATGTTTATAGGAAGGATGCATCTTTTAAAAATATTTTTGAAAATGAGAAACATGGTGGTATTATCACTACAAATAGACCAAAAGGTAATTTTAAGTGTGGTAGATGTTTGACTTGCCCATATATTTATACTACTGTTGACAATTTTATTGTCAATCAATGTCACATTAGAATTAAAAGCCATTATAATTGTTATACATCTAATGTGATTTATGTGGCCTTGTGCCAAAAGTGTAAAGCCTTTTATGTGGGCAAGACTAGTAGACATTTCAGGGATAGAATCAAGGAGCATTTGTTGGACATTAAGCATCTTAGAACCACAAATGCTCTGGCAAGACATATATTGGATCATGGAGATCATGAATTTAGGTTTTGTGTAGTGAATCAAGTCATAATAGATCCCCAAGGTAAAACAACTGAGTTCGACTTGGATGTAAGTGAATTAACATGGCAAATCTACTTAAATGCACAACATCAACCCGGGTTGAATGAATTTTGTAGTATTAAGCCCATGCTGAAATTAAGGCATATTAAAGGATATTAAATACATACCATATGTATTTCACATTTCATTTATAATACAAACATAATTTATACACATTCATGTTTTTATTATCAACATTATTTAATATTATTTAATAATTTTTTTTTGGCATAACAGTACATATAATTCATATTTATTTTATTCTTATAATTAATTTTCTGTTTATCTATATATGGATATTCATTATTCCATGATAAATTCATGTATACATATATATACATTTTTTAGATATACTTTTTATGAAATAATTTAAATGAAATAAAACATTTACATATATATATTCTTTTTACACATTCTTTTATATATATATATATATATATATATATATATATACGTTTTATTTATATATCACACAACACAAAATTACTACAACATCATACATTACATTTTTGTATTTATTTATTTATTTGTTTAACATCATATGTATAGAAATATTTTACAAAGCAACTTTACTAGCATTTTTATTATGGATGTATTACATGGGATGTTTATCTTTAATATGACGTCAGTTAATGAATTTTGTTAAGTATCAATTTAGTGTTTAATTGAATTGATACAATGAGTATTTAAGTGGTTATGTTTTACATCATATTATTCTGAAGAAGTCTGTGGTGTACGGACGAAACCTAGGTCAAGTACGTGTTTGTGTGCTTCGTTTGTCAATAAACGGTTTGGTATTTTAGTTCGTGTCTTTCTCCGTTTCTCCTGCGTTTACTGTGGATATTTATTGTGGAAATTGACTGTGACACCTATTGGTCGTTGTGCTGCGGGTCACTTTTAGGTACGACTGGACCTCACATGGTAATTAAGGATGTTCAGGAAGGTAGTATTAAAAAATTCAACTGCATCATCTAGACTGAGGTACTTTAGAGGATGCCAGTTACATTCTTTGAGGGATGAGACAAATGTGAGTGGGTTAAAGTTTAGTTTTTTACGTATTTGATGGTAGATGACAGGTTTAGCTTGGTATAGGTATTTTTTGAGTAGGAATGTTGGGGAGTGATCACTGAGGCTATCTGATAAGCAGCCTGTTACATATGACTGGGGGCTCTTACTGACTAGTATCCAATCCAGGGTAGTGTGCTTGCTGGAGTTTTTATTTATCCTGGTTGGTGCCTGGACTAGTTGGGTGAAGCCATGAAGGTGTACATGATGGGTTGGATTGTTGCCAGAACAGGATTGCCAGTCAATATTGAAATCACCTAAGATGATATTTTCTTGGGGGAGATGGTGGGTAGACCAGCTGAGGAGGTTTTCTAGTGGAGGGATGTTTTGGCCAGGTGGGAAGTAGCATCCAATTATGTTGATGGTTTTGTTTTGGTTAATTTTGAGGTTGGTATATATTATTTCTTCATTGCCTATTTGTGGAGCTGATGATTTTAAGATCTGGATGCTTAGATGCTGTTTAAATATTATAGCTACACCACCTCCTTTTTTGTTTAGCCGGTCTACTCTTAGGTTCATACTAGGCTATCTGCCCTGGGGCAATTATAAGCCTAGCCCGATTCTGTATGGCTTACGCCACCCCTTGATTTGAGTATACTGTGCAATTTTAAGGTTTAGTTTACTGTGCCTCTGTCTAATAATGACACGGGAGTAATCCCTGGGACAAACCTACGATCCCCCATCCACTTATCGAGATTCTTCTTGAAGAGATTCAGTGAGGTGCTCTGCCTCACATGAACTGGAATTCTATTCCAGAGCGAAGGGAGCCTCTGGGATATGAACCTGCCCCTCCAGCAAGTTCTATTTATTTCTGAGCTGAGGTTCAAGTCCCTCGAGCATGTGGCTCTAAGGGATTTAGATTTACTGAGGTGGAGCATGTCCATTAATTCTGGATTTGACATAGCTTTGTATGTCAGGCATAGATCGCCTCAAAGTAGGCGGTATGCAACTGAGTAGAGCTGGAGTTTTTTTAACCGAGCAGCATATATCATCTGTTTGAGACCCTTGATCCTCTTGGTGAGATACTTTTGGGGTTTTTTCTAATTGCTGCAGGTGTCGGGTAAGGTACATCCCAAAAGGGGCATTGTATTCTATGATGGGCCTGATGAGGGATAAATAAAGGGGCATGATTACCTCTCTTGATCTAGATGTGAAACCCTTCGTGATGAGGTGGGCTATGTAGAAGGTCTTTCTAACCACTTTGGCAATGTGGTTTTCAAAGGAGAGATTGCTATCAACTTGGGTCCCCGGGTCCCTAATAACTTTCTCTGTACTTAATGGGTTTCCGTCTATGTGGTAATTTGTGGGCACATTGTTTTTGCTAAAGGGTATGACTATACATTTTTTGGCATTTAGCTTTAAATCATGGTGCTGGCACCAGTTATCTGTCTCTGTGAGACCTTTTTGAAGGATGTTTGTGTCAGCTGGAGAGTTGATTATGGCGCCCAGTTTGCAGTCGTCTGCGAACTTGGTGAGCCATAGCCCTCCCACGTTTGCCTGTACCTCAGAAAAGTATATACCGAACAAGAGTGGTCCCAGGACAGAACCCTGTGGGATGCCACTTGTGACTGGTTTCGAGTCTGACATGGCTCCAGCAACTCTCATTCTGTGGGTTCTGTCTTTGAGCCAGTTTGCGACCCATCTTGTGACATAGGGGTTTATATTTAAGCTGGATAGCTTATCTATGATGCCCGAGTGGGGTATTGTGTCAAATGCCTTTGCAAGGTCCAGATAGGCTGTGTGGACTACCTTCCCTTCATCTATGGCTTTGGTGACTGTTTCAAAGAAGTCAACCAGGTTTAAAAGGCAGGATCTGCCCTTGACAAAGCCGAACTGGGTAGGATCTAGTGTCTGTAGGTCCCCAATGTCTTTGTTTATGAGCTCCATGATGATCCTCTCCATAGCCTTGCAGACTAAGCTAGTCAGGCTTATGGGGCGATAGTTTCCAGGGTCCGTAGAGGCTCCACCTTTGTGGAGTGGGACCACTGCTGCACGCCATTTTGTGGGCACATATCCTGTACTGAGGCTGAGATTGTATAGCTGTTTTATTTGAGGGATTAGTTCCTCTTGTAGTTCATGTAGGACGCAACCTGGGACGCTATCTGGTCCCATGGAAGCAGTGTTTTTTGCTTTGGAGAGGGCAGCCTTCACCTGAGCATCTGAGATGTTTGGGAGGCAGCCCTCTGCCGGGATAGATACTTGCTCTTTGGGGAGGGTGGAGAAGTTTGCACTGAACCTGTCTGCCAGGATATTGGCGATGTCTGTGGGTTCAGTGTATTTTTGTCGTTTAGAATCAACTCAGAACAAGTCTGGGAGTTGCATCCCAGGTTTCTAACATAACTGAAAAAGCCTTATGATTGTCTTTGGTGTCCTGTGCAATTTTTCTCTCGAAGCTGGCCTTGGAGGATTTTATGAGGGATCGCAATTTTTTGCTAGTACTGATCAGAGATACCTTCCCTATTAGGGATTTTGCTCTATCATGTAGTAGCTTCCTCCTTCTGTTATACACTTTATTTATGGCAGGGGTCCACCAGACTGGACGCCTGCCTTTGGATGATTGGGTCTTGGTTTTGTTTGGGATAGCATGATCCATGCATTCCTGGAGATGTCCATAGAATGCATTTATATAGGATTCTGCAGTTTGGGCTGTAGTTTCCACTGGCCCTGGGGCCTTGAAGGATTCCACTTCGGTTTTGAGAAGTGAGAAGTTCGCTTTTGAGAAGTTTTTCACTGTGGTTTTCTGGGTTGGGGGTGGGGTCGGGATGTGGACATACAGTGAAATTAATTTATGGTCTGATCTTACCAATGAGGGATATACTTCTGGTGTGGAGCATAGAGTCCCCATGTTGGTAATGATCAGGTCTAGTATGTTGTCCCCTCTTGTGGGAGTGGTGACTAGTTGTTCCATAGCATTTAAGTTTATAATTTCCAGGAATCTTTGGTCTAAGGTGCTGGGGCTTGAGTAGTGCTCCCAGTCAATGTTTGGGTAGTTGAAGTCACCCAATATAATGGTGTTCGGAGAGATCTTCATGTTCTCCAATGTTTTCAGGAAAGCCGAATGGGATTCCTGACTTTGAGAGGGTGGTCTGTAGGATGCTATAAACTGAAGGCATACTAAGATTTGTACATGTTAGTTTAAATCTTAGTATGCCGTAACCTGTAGGGAGTATTTGCTCACTGATAATGTGAGGTTTTAGCCAGGTTTCTGTCAGGATGACTATATCTGGGGAGTACAAGTCTATGGTGGCATGGAGTTCATGGACTTTGTTGAATATACTTCTAATATTTAGGCTTAGTAGAAGGAAGTCACTTGGCTTTCTATTGGCTGTAATATGGGAGAAGTTGTGGTTTCTAGTCTGATTATGAGGATTGGGGTTGGAGATGGTAGGGCCAGGGTTGGGGTGGATGTCTCCACTTAGGGCTAGTTTTGATATGCATGAGATTATTAGTTTTCTCAGTTTTTGAATGTGTTTGTTTATAAGGGAAACTTTATGATTGTGCTCTGTGGGTAATAGGTATGGTGGGAGGGTTACTATGTTAAGTTGTAGGGATGCTTTATGTTTGAGTAATATAGTTGGTAGAATATGTGGGGGTGCATAGGGATGGTTCTTGAGCTGGTGGGAGGGAAGCTGAGTGTGGGTGAGACATGAGTGGTGGTGTGAGTAGTAGTACAGTGGTAGTGGTTGAGTGGGGTAATGATGGAGCTTTGGTAGGATGTAAGATATGCAAGGAGAGTGCATGCAGTGAGCATAGGAAAGGTATGCTTGTACATGTTAGTTGAGGAGGTGAGATAGTAGTGGGAAAATGGAGGAGGTAGTGTTGGGTTAGCACTGTGGTTGGCTATTGGAAAGATGGGAGGGGTTTGAGTGCAATAAAGGTGGGACCACTGCGGGCGGGAGGGAATAGGGGGCAGGATGGGGAGCAAAGCGGGTAGAGACCCTGTTAGTTGCTCGTATGACGGGGCTGGAAACAATCACAAAGCAAAGACAAGTATGTGTTAAGAAACAATCACAATTGACCAAGGACTGCTCTGAAACTGTAAGTCATTTCTTAATTTCTCAGATGGAAAAACAGGATAACCTTGTATCAGTAGGCTACTGTGGTCATAGTTTAAATTAACAAACACACAGTATTGATCAGTTATGGATACTATTTGCTAACAGAAGGGAATAAGAGAAAGTGGAAGATGTGTGTGTGTGTGTGTGTGTGTGTGTGTGTGTGTGTGTGTGTGTGTGTGTGTGTGTGTGTGTGTGTGTGTGTGTGTGTGTGTGTGTGGTGGGGGCTTACAAGCCAAAGCAGAGTGCTCTCCAGGGGGAAATGAATATTGGCTCAAACAGGTAGACACATACTCAAAGTTAACTGTAGCTGTTTGCAAACAGCTCAGACCCGGGCTGCGCTTTTCCTACAAGAATGTTAAAGGTGGTACCGCAGTTGAATACTTAAGAGTGGTGTTAGGTTCAAAGTTAACTGTAGCTGTTTGCAGACAGTTCAGACCCAGACTGCGCTTTTCCTACAAGAATGTTAAAGGTGGTACCGCAGTTGAAGACTTAAGAGTGGTGTTAGGTTCAAAGTTAACTGTAGCTGTTTGCAGACAGTTCAGACCAGGACTGCGCTTTTCCTACAAGAATGTTAAAGGTGGTACCGTAGTTGAATACTTAAGAGTGGTGTTAGGTTCAAAGTTAACTGTAGCTGTTTGCAGACAGTTCAGACCCAGACTGCGCTTTTCCTACAAGAATGTTAAAGGTGGTACCGCAGTTGAATACTTAAGAGTGGTGTTAGGTTCAAAGTTAACTGTAGCTGTTTGCAGACAGTTCAGACCCGGACTGCGCTTTTCCTACAAGAATGTTAAAGGTGGTACCACAGTTGAATACTTAAGAGTGGTGTTAGGTTCAAAGTTAACTGTAGCTGTTTGCAGACAGTTCAGACCCGGACTGCGCTTTTCCTACAAGAATGTTAAAGGTGGCACCGCAGTTGAATACTTAAGAGTGGTGTTAGGTTGTAGAGACACTGAACCTTCATGGGGCCTGTAGCAGAGTGGATTCTGGTAATAATGGCCACACAGGTAAAAAATAGAACCAAGATGTTCTCCTCCAAAAAAAGGAAGCCAATCTGGTGGTCCCCTGCCATAAACAAACTTTACAAGAAAAGGAAGAAACTGTTGCAGAAAAGAGGAAAATCACAAGATGCAAAAAACACCTTTACCAGCCTCAGTAAGAAGCTGAGATCCCTCATAAAATCCTCAAAAGCTAGTTACGAAAATAAAATTGCCAAAGATTCCAAAGACAACCACAAGGCATTCTATAGTTATGTCAAGAATCTAAATGGCAATGCTCAGATCTGCTCTGAGCTACAACAGAATGGCATTAAATATACTGATCCCAAGGATATTGCCAATATCCTGGCAGATCGATTCAGTGCCAACTTCACCCCCCCTCTCACCCTATAAATGGCCCATCTCAATACTGGAAGATTGCCAAATTCTGGTAATAATGGCCACACAGGTATAAAACACACTCTCCAAAGCTAAGAATACAGCATCCATGGGACCAGATGACATCCCAGGCTGTGTACTACATGAACTACAAAATGAACTGGCACCTCACCTAAGTGTCATGTTTAATCATAGCCTCACCTCAGGCTTTGTGCCCACTGAGTGGCGCACAGCTACACTTATCCCACTCCACAAGGTGGGATCCACCTTGGATCCCGGGAACTATTGTCCCATCAGTCTGATGATCCCGATCTGCAAGGGCATGGAATGCATTATCATGGAACTTAAAAACAAAGACATTGGCAACCTTCAAACACAGGACCCCACCCAGTTTGGGTTCGTGAAAGGCTGATCTTCTCTCCTGAACCTGATTGACTTCTTCAAATCAGTCTCCAGAGCCGTTGACGAGGGTAAGACAGTCCACACAGCCTATCTGGACCTCGCCAAGGCATTTGACACCATCCCCCAATCTGGAATCATAGATAAACTTACTAAGCTGGGCATTAGTCCCTACGTCACTCGATGGGTTGCCAACTGGCTTACTGACAGAACCCACACTGTAAAAGTAGCTGACTCCAAATCCCGCTCCAGACAAGTGACAAGCGGAGTACCTCAGGGTTCAGTCCTGGGACCTCTCTTATTTGGCATCTACTTCTCTGAAGTACAGGCCAACACTAAGGGACTCTGGCTAACAAAGTTCACAGATGACTGCAAACTGGGAGCCATTATTGAATCCCCAAATGATGTTGGTACTCTACAAAAGGGCCTTACAGAAACAGGTGCTTGGTGCCAGAGCCATGGGCTCAAGCTCAATACCTAGAAATGTATAGTTATCCCCTTTGGAAAAAAACATGTACCCATGAATTACCACATAGGTGGCAGTACACTAAACACTGTAAGTTTGATAAGAGGCTTAGGGACACAGGTGGACAGTGGTCTCACCTTCAATAACCACATCTCCACAACAGTCAGGAAATCCTTCTATGTGGCACACCTCATCACTAAGGGATTTTCATCCAGAAAAAAGGATGTCATTGTCCCACTGTACTCATCCCTCATTAGACCCATTATAGAATACAATGCCCCATTTGGTATGTACCTCTCAACACATCTGCAACAACTGAAAAGGCTGCAGAAATACCTCACTAAAAGAATCACAGGCCTAAAGCAGATGCCCTATGCTGACCACCTAAAAAACTCCAGTTATACTCTATCGCATATCGTCTACTCCGAGGCAATCTCTGCTTAACATACAAGGCCATGTCAAACCCAGAGCTGTTGAACATGCTACACTTAAAGAAATCCCAATCCCTCAGAGCCACATGCTCCAGGGATCTAAACTTTGTCATCACAATAAACAAAACATGCTAGAGGGATAGTTTCCTGACCCAGAGACTCCCCAGACTCTGGAATAGACTGCCCATACATGTCAAGCAGAGTGCCTCATTGGCCCTCTTCAAAAGGAACCTTGATGATTGGATGGGAGAAAGGAAATTCACCCCGGGGATCACGTCAGTCGCCCTGCTAGACAGGGGTCCAGGGAAGTAAATAGTGTGGGAAGAAATAGCCAGGGAATTGTTATGGCTAGGCTTGTATAGGCCCTAGAGCTGATAGCCTAGTACCAACCTATGAACCTATGGATAGTTTCCTGTCACAGTTATTACGTTAAAGGGTATCCCCTGTGGAATCTCAAATGTAAAGACATTAAGGAAATAAGCTACCAAACACAAAAGCCCAAATACCATAAGGGTAAAATGTTGCAACTGTGGTTTTGCAAGTGGGCTACCCCCCATATCCCCATACCTCATTGTGGAGGACAACCACACCCCATGGTGTTCTGTTGCTCAACAACCTGTGAATAAAGTAATCAACATTCAAACCACTTGATCCTGGCCACCTGTAGAGATACTATCTTAGAGATTTCAATTTCTAATTTGATTGCAGAACCAAGAAATTACTAGTATGGCCAATATTAGGACCTAACACCTCTCATGGTTCATTTGGCAATAGCAAATCTGTCTTCCTTACTTTTAATGACTACCTCACAAATCCATTTACATGAGTGGTTAACAAATAGTGCATCAGATACAACATCAATTTGGAAATGTTTTCCATCTAAATAGTTTTGCATCGTCTGATGTGGCATGAGTTTCATGTACAAAACAAAATGCTCATCTGCAGCTCTTTTAAGGATTTATCTAAAATTGTTTTTTTTCTTGTCTTTTAGGCCATTTAAATTTTGGATGAATGGTGAAAAGCAGTTATCCTTCAGGTTGTTAGTATAAACTCTGTAATCCAATTAAGTTTAACCTGGGGGGGTTGCACCATGCAGTAGAGGGATAAAGGTTTGATTAGCAGTACAGGTGTCTGAGATATGGGAGAGGAAGGATAAGCATGCTTATCCTGGGGGGGTGGGGTGGGCATGAGCCTGCACCCTTCTTTTGTTATATCTCTGGTGGATTCTGGGGGCATATAAGGGGAAGTGTCCTAAATTGGAATAGTCGGGAAACAACAGCTGAGTCACCTCAGGAGCAGGATGACATGATACACATCCACTCTGCATGGTAGTTACAGGCATGGGCAGGAAGAAATGTGATTTAGGGTATAAAGCAGTAATACTCCTGGCAGCGATATGGCACTGGACCAGGACATCATGATCTCCACAGTAGCTCTATGCATGGGTCACAGTTAGCAGTAAGTCCAGGGGCATACAGCAGTGCCAAGTAGACCTGGTAGATGAGGATCATACATATATATATATATATATATATATATATATATATATATATATATATATATATATACACTAATTTATAGTGAGCAAAAAAAAAAATCTCTGCCAAAACCCTGAAAAACCATTTGCAATGTGAAAAATAGAAAATCATAGACTAAGGATGAGAGGAATAAAATAGCAATGACAGCACCAAATTAAATATGAGAAACTACAGTTTCAAGGCTAGGACTAGACAGACTCACATTATATCCCAGAGTACTTCCTGCCTTACCAGGTAAGACCCTATTAGGGACTTTCTGGGATGTTGAGAACTACATTATCCTTCGGATTGCAAACTAGCTATGCAAGAAATTTCAAGTATTGAATGTTGCTAGTACTCTCTCTGAGTGTAAAACTGTAAACTTTTGGGGTACAACAAAAATTACTGCTGGGCCCTTTCCAGTTTGGCATTTATTTTGGAGACATCCAAGCCTATCATGTTTAAGGTAACTCCTCCAGAGATCAAAGTGGCAGAGTTAAATAACTGAACAGATGAATGGAATCAGAGTATCCAGACTACTGAGAATGTACATTTAAAATCTTCACTTTTGATTTGTAAAATGGTATACTTGTGCCATTATCAAGAGCAACAATTGCTAGAACGTGGAACAAAATGTAGTAAACAGAAGGAGAGACATTTCTTACTTCTACCTGATGCCATACTAAATAGATCAGACATAGTAATCATAAGTGAAAATAAAAATAAATAAGTATTTTTATACAGGAAGCATCTTTATTGAAATATCACTTATAGGTTCATAGGTTCATAGGTTCATACTAGGCTATCTGCCCAAGGGCATTTATAAGCCTAGCCCATAGTTATGTGGCTTTCGCCACCCCTTTAGTTTGAATAAAACTATGCCTATCATTTTTCTGTGCCTCTGTCAAGCAGTGACACTGAAGTAATCCATCTCCCATCCATTGGTCAAGATTCCTCTTGAACAAGGCCAGCGAGGTGCTCTGCCTCACATGTATTTTGTTCCACAGCATAGGGAGTCTCTGGGTAATGAATCTGTCCCTCCAGCACGCTCTATTTATAACCGTGTCAAGGTTTAAGTCTCCGCCCTTGTGGTTCTGAGGGATCTAGATTTTTGAGGTGAAGCATATTCATCAAATCTGGGTTTGACATGGCCTTATATGTCAGGCACAGGTCACCTCTGAGCAAGCGGTATGAGACTGAATAGAGCTGGAGTTCTTTCCGCCGGGGGGGGTAAAACATATTTTTGAGACCCTTTATCCTTTTGGTGAGGAACTTGCTGCAGCAGGTGTCTGGTCAGATACATTCATTGTACTCAATCATAGGTCTAATGAGTGATGAGTACAGGGACGATGACCTCCCTTGATCTAGATGTGAATCCCTTCATGATCAGGTGGGCGATATAGAAGGTTTTCCTAACTACTTTAGCAACATGAGTGTCAAGGCTACTGTCAACTTGGGTCCCCAGATCCCTGATGACTTTTTCTGTGCTCAGTGGATTGCCACTATATGACATAGTCATATATTTATATAAATGAAAACAAACAATATTAACGTTTTCACTTACAAGCATTGTACACCACATACAATTTTCTATACAGTCATTGTGAATAGGACATTATATAGCTCATTCAGTTCTTGCCTTCCCTTAAACTTTATTTCTTCAACCCATTATTCTGCATGTATTGTTGTCACAATAACCATTTTATATGTAATTTGCTCCTAACATTTTCGAAAGATCCCACTTCCAGTTCTTTTTACGTCTGTTACTATATTCACTATTTTCAGTAGGGTTGGTTTATACTTTGATTTCCATTTTCTAGTAATTGCTTTTTTGGCCGCCATGAGAATTAAACTAAGCAATGCCTTACTATGTCTAGGCAATTCCAATTCTGTATGAAAACTCAAAAAATCATTTCCTTAGTTGCAACAGTTTGCTAACCCACAATTTCTGACAGAGTAGTCTGCAGGAAATTTTCAAATTTGATGACTCATTACACTCCCAAAAAATATGTTCCCAATTATCTCTTTCTTCCCCATCACACCTCCAACATTTGCAATCTACCTATGGAAAAAATTGTTGGAGTCTGCTTGGGGTATAAAATACCTATGCAAACACTTCCAAGCAAAAATCCTAAAACTTCTAGACTTTGTTGTATATTTGGGAGACAAATATATATCCTCCCATTGTTTCTTTGAGAATTTCTCATCAACTCTCTCTCCTGCCAATCTTTTTTAACCTCTCTTGATTGATTCTTATAGTTATCGTGCAATATTTTATATGCCCTAGTAAAAATAAATAAGTACTGAGAAACAAAAAGGGACACATCTGCTTAATGTTACTGCTCATAGATATTGGCGTGTCCAGAGCATATTGACAATACTAAGTTGAAACATGTTTCTTTCTGATGATGTATACATAGTTAGACTGCCTTTAATACTATTGCAATGACGTTGCTTGTAAGATATACTTAATGAAAAATACATACAAGCAATGAGCATTGCTAAATACAAAATATTTATCCATTTAGGGAACTTGAAAATGTCTCTAAACTGTTCATCTTACATGCATATACCAAGAGGTGGCTATAACTAGTATTTCATTCACTATTCTGAGTATTACTGAGTAGGGCATATTAGCCCCTAGCCCTATGATATTATATAGAGTCATCTAGTTTTATTTAAGACATTCTGGATGTCACTGAAGTTAAAAAAAATTCACAATAAAATGGGTGAGGATGAGACATTGAACTAGGTTATGGCCACAGGGAATTATGATCATGAGTATCCCGTTTAATTGTATGGGATGATCCTGATTACCCCATTCAATTGTGTATCTGGAAGCTTGTTGTGATGACAACCTTGGAAAAAAACCTTTGCTAGAAGGTGGTAGAAGACTTGTTTTCTTTTTTTTCTTTAGACATATCAAACCTGATATTGCTTCTTTTTCAAGCATCCTTTGATGTCTTAAGCTTATCATGCTCATTTTGATCTTCCTTGCTTTTACAAGGAGGTTGGAAGTCCTACAGTACGGCCTGGTACATCTTGATGACAAGATTTTTTAAGGTATCTGTGAAGAAAGGAGATACTGCCAGCATAGCTAGCTGGAATTGTGTAAATAATGATATGTCATTGGTGAATATTGAAATGATTTATATAAGATGCTTGTGTTACAAATGTATTAGAACTGTATGTCATGTGTCTATCAAACTGCTTGTATAGATGTGTGTGTTGAAAAAGTATTTGCAAAGTGCTTTTTGAAATGTAACCACAGTGTGCCCTACTAAAAGAGAACAGAAATGTGCATTCAGTATTGTAACTATTTAAATGTATATATTTTTACAGTGGAAACTGGAATATGTGAGGTTAACTTCAGTCCTGCAAACTTTAGAAAAATAACTGAAATTAAATTGCTTTATAGGCTATACAATAAAAGAGGCTATCTCTCAGGTGTTCAATACAGCTAGAGACACAGAGTCTATACTAGGAAGCTTTCTGCATTGTTCTTGGAGTGAACTAATTGCTACTTTTGAAGCATGAAGGAATGCAATTGCTTTATGACTTCCAGCATCTGCCAGAGAGCTGAGGGAAAGCACTTGTCTGTATATTTTTACAGGTAGATACTAAATGCTGCCAGCTTCTAGCAATGGGGGGTTTTGGCCTGGGAGCTAAAAGTCAGATGACCAGAAATTATGTCATTGTGCAAGCTATCCCAGCAGTAATATTTTAGATATTAATTTGAGAAGTCTCTTAATGAGAAAGAGCATTCTGTATTCTGTCTTGGACCTGACAACAAGAGAACCCATTCAACACACTTCTGCCTTGCTCTAATGAAGTAAGTTTCTAGAGAACAGTATAATTTTCTTAGATACAATCAGGAATATAGTGAAGCTTAGTTTAGATGATTTTCTTCATTTGTGTTAGCCTGTACTGCAATGTTATTTTAAATATTTGCTGTGGATTTGAATTTTGATGTCACTGTGAATATTTATTTAGTATTGTCTTGTTCTTTTTTTTTTTGGGTGGCACAGTGATGCAGCGGTTAACATTGTCACCTCACAGCAAGAGGTTCTCTGGTTCGATTCTCAGCTGGGGTGCCTTCTGTGTGGAGTTTGCATGTTCTCCCTGTGTTCGCGTGGGTTTCCTCCGGGTACTCCGGTTTCCTCCCACATTCCAAAGACATGCATCTGGAGCATTTCTCCCCGGGCCTCCTGTGAAAACAGGCTCTGTGGAACCTAGTCAGACTTTCCCGGTCAACAAATGTTAAATAAATAAATAAATAAATAAATAATAAATATTTTATTATTTATTATTAAAGACATTTAAACCTTTCATTGTGGCTGATCTGTGTAGAGATATTTAAGTTTTGAGGATACTTGCATATTTATTTGGTGACACTGTGTGGGACACTCCTTCTAGCCTTGCTCATGGTCAAACTACCATTTGTGTTAATATATTACACAGTAAGATTGGAAACCCTTTGTTAAGGGCTTTAAAGTAGCTGATAAGGAGTGACTGGTGGCACTGGAAACTACCATACAGTCTGGGCAGAAGGGTGCAGAGCTAGTAAACCTGTACCAGCCTTTCCCGGGTGTGTGTGTGTGTGTGTGTGTGTGTGTGTGTGTGTGTGTGTGTGTGTGTGTGTGTGTGTGTGTGTGTGTGTGTGTGTAAATCAAACCTCAAAGAGTGTCAGCTACTTGGGCAGGGACACAAAGCACTGGTTGGACAGAGAGGGTGCTGGAGGCCTTGGCTTGGTCACTCAGCTGAGATTTCAACTCTATAGCTGTGCCAGTGGGGAGTTTTATTGGGGTCTGGAGAAAGAGTGAGAAACTAGCCCCGGACTGACTGTGGTCTCTGTGTGCTCTTAAGGGAAATTGCACTTCATGCAGAGAGCTGCATCTGGAAATACCATGTGTGTACCTGTTATCCTCTCAGTGAACATCCCCCAATGTTGCCAGTGGTGAGGACTGAGGCTCCTTTATTACTGATCCAGTGGGGGGTCATCACATTTGGTGGGCAGTGGTGGGATATCCATGTCACAGTATCCACCACCTAACCCTCATTTATTCTTTTATTTTGCTATTCTGCTGGGCAGTTGATACTGAAAGTGAGGATCTGGAAGTTGAAGAGTTAAGAAAGTTCCTGTCCCAGAGCTACTGGGGGATCTAGAACAACTGACAGATTATGTGTCTGCTTATGTGCCTGCATTGATGAAGGAAAAGGGGTCTATTTCTAACTCATCTCAGCTGACTTTTTCTTTCATTGTAATACATTTATATCATAAAAATGCAGATAATTTATAATACCACACAACTGATGATATATCTCATTCAAAGTACTTTTCTTTTAGACAAAACTGTTCCATATTCAGCTGAGAAATGTTTCAGTGAAATATGTAATACTATTTCTCTTCCAATAATAATGTGATTGCAGTATTTTTCAGTAAATATGTTAACGCATTTTTCAGAACAATGTCACATAAATGGAGACTGATGTGGCAGTGTAGACAGGTTACATTAGGTGAGGCCCACACAGCCTAAATGGCCTAATTTGGTGATCAGTAATCACTGGTTGCATTCATTGTTCCCCTGGCTGGGCTGGTGAGGAAATTTACAGGAAAAAGATCTGTGTTTAATGCCCTGAATACCAACTTCATACAGAGCATTCAGACTATCTGTTGAGTGCTTGACAATGTAACCTGGTATAAATAACTTCACTCTGTTGTCAGTGGTGTGTAGTGAACACCTGAGTACACGTTATATGCATTGTTTGCATACAGGTTATCAAGAAAGCAGGAACTTGTCAGAAGATACTATTCAGGAAGAATACTGACCATCACCTTGTTATTATCAGGTTTCACATCAAGAGTGTAATGTAAACTGCAGCCTTCTTTTTGTCTGTCTGCCTCTTTCTCTCTCTTTAAATGTCTGACTGAAATAGTGATTGGGCAGTGGTCACTGCAGTAAGAGGTCAGAGTGAATGAAAGAAAAGTGATAAGAATAGTCACAAGACCAGACCTTGGTTTGTGCTAAACTGCTGGACATTTGACAGAAGGATAGTTCCTGGTTTATGTTACATTATTTTTAATTCCTTTATTTTTTCATTAAAACAAGAAAAGGAAAAAAATGGAGTAGACACAGTCAGTATTAAAAACAAAATACATGAGAAGATATTCACATGACAAGGCTGCAGTGCTCAGCTCACCCTGCTGCTGGACTAGAGTTGAATTCAGCATTGGACATGTGCATGTAATTTATTATAGCAAAAAACAGATACCTCTAAAGTAAATTTCCCAGGAATGAAAATATGCTGGTGTCTGGTTTATAATGTTCAGATCACCTTCCCTTTCACACAAATGCTTCATTGAATATGGATGTTACATTGCATATCAGCCAGGGATTCATTCATCTATAGCTCTCCCTTCTCTTATTCTCCAAACATTGGCTGCATGTCCTTTTGGTCATGATATTTTTTTTCCTGCTTTTGGAATAATTACATATACCGACGTGAATCCAGTGAGGAGAAAAAAACAGATATTTGGTAGTGTACAAAGTCAATTGTTCCTCACATATATCAATGAAATGGACATAACAGTTTATAAACAAAGATACATGATATTATTTGAAATAGGATACCTTTAAAAAATTAGTGGAATCTTTCTCTAGTAAACATGTATAAAGACATAACACAACTTACAGTTTTGGTCTGATTGACCTGGGCATCTGAAAACAAAGGTGCATTTTACAAACCATAAAAACATGTAATTTAATTTTCCTTTCTGACTTTTTAAGCAGGATGTTCAATGATGATTGCTGATGCATCTTCTCTTTACAATTCTTTCTCCTGCCTACTTTGACTTGATCACCTTACTATAGCAACTCAATGTACTGTAGAGCATCCTAGCATGTGAAGGGACCACCGAATGGTTTACTACAGGATTCATGGTTCTGTTGTTACTATTGTCTGGCATAAATGAATGCTTTCCTACTTATTCCATCTGTGATACCCTCTGTGCTTGTTTTTCTGGGCAAACATCTGAATCAAAACCCTGTGGCCATATTGAATGTTGTTGTTGTTGTTGTCTTTCGGCTTTTCCCGGTTAGGGGTCACCACAGCGGAACTCCGGTCCGTTAATGATTGGCAGTAGATTTTCATGAACGCCGAGGTGCCAGCTCGACGTTCAACCTTCGATGAAGGCACACCCATTTACACATGTCCTTCAAATGCCCACCCAACCGTGGGGAGGACATGCAGACTCCACACAGAAGGCACTCCCCACACTCCAGCCGAGAATGGAACGGGAGAACCTCTTGCTGTGAGGCTACCGCTGCACCACCTATTGAATACCTGTCTTATTCTCAGTTGACATTAATGTTGTACATTTTTAATGCAACCCCCCCCCCCCAGAGTCATGGTCATCTGTGAAGCCCATTATCATACATCTCCATAAGGACACAAAGAATAATATGTCCTTCCTATATCTGTTACAGGAAATGGGGTTGGCCAGGGTGTGCATTCATTACACATTAGTAAACTGCCAAAAAAGTCAGTTGTTTGATTACCTTTGCTGCTGTACACAGCATTCTAAAGTTCTAAACCAGAGAATATGCATTGTTTAGTACCTGCCTGTATTTATATAAAAAGCCATTTCAACATGAACACTTGATGGGGAAGACAATGATAATGTACTTGTTTGTTGCAGATAAACTGATGGGTATAGTGGTACAACAATATATATATATATATATATATCTATATATATATATACATATATATATATATATATATATATATATATATATACATACACACACACACACACACACACACACACACACACACACACACACACACACGCACTCGCACACACAAACACACACACGCACACACACACACACACACACACACACACACACACATATGCACACGTGTGCGCACGTGTGCACATGCATGCGCACACGCACACTCACACTTACCTATGGCCACCAGTTTATCTACAGTAATTGCAATACCATATTGAAACAACACACTTTTCATTTACACAGCACTGGCTTCACTCAAATTTCTGTTAAAAATTATTACAGTTTGCTCCTGTTTCCTAGACAGAACAAAAGCTGACCAGTGATACCCCATTATTACAAACCTATGACAGGTTCTCACACTCGCCTTAATACAATTAAAAGCATGTTGATTGAAATAGCACCCCCCCCCTTTCTTCAACATGAATTTTGTTAGTCATATGAAGGCATTGTGTTTTTCTGATCCAAAAAAATTGTTTCTCTAATAAAGACCTGCCAACGTCCTTTATTAAATACCTCTAGCTTACATTGTTCTCTTTGTGCCCTCGGGCATTGCTCCTCAATCTTAAAACACACTATGATAACCCTGCTCTCGAACGTGTCTGGGGCAACAGGTAATACATTTGCTTTTAGTGCAGAAGGCCATAGGTTCTATTCCTACACTGGGCAGCTGGATTCCTGTCACTGCAGTGCTGCATAAGGGGAGATATTGCACTCCTGAATGTATCATCCTTCACCAGATCAACTGAAGTCCATCTGCTTGACATGGTGATAGCTGTTGATGTAAACATTTCACCAGTACCTATCAAAAAGAGTAGGGGAAGTTTCCTGATGCCCTGGTCAAATTATCCCTACTAATATAAATACCATTTCATGTCTCTCCTGAGGTCATAAGCCTACTGGGACTACTCCAGTCAACAAAGAAAACAAAAAAAAGTATCCAGTCCAAAGTACAAGAATGATTATGCAGTTATTATAATGTTAGACCTATGGCAAAAATTCTAGAGAAAGTAATCTATAAATATTACCAGAAACAGTAGTCAAAATATCATCTTCTTGCACACGGTTAGCATGGATTTTGACATGGCTACAGTACTCTGACCACAATATATAAGACCAGTAACATTATCCATACTAATATGGGCAGCTGTGATATTTGTAAAGTTCAGAAAGCTAGGCTTTGCTGATGGAACTTGTCAATGATTAGTTAGTTACCCACAAGAATAAACTTTCAAAATTAGAGGGACACACTCTGATCTAGGAAGACTGTGTTTGGGCTCTATGTTTACCCATCTCAAGAAACATTACTCAAACAGCTCTTCATCGAGCACTAATCATCGAACAGCCATTTCCTCGTATAGTCATATCCATGCAAGTTAACTCATTGATCTGTCATAGTTGGCCCAGAGACAGAAAACACCAGCAGGTACGTATTGGATAACCATAAACCAAAGACACACTGCACTATTTCAAACCCACCCCCAACTATATATATATATATATATATATATATATATATATATATATATATATATATGTGTATATAAACTAACTTTGAGGTCACACTGTGGTGGGGAAAGGGCAAATTTCCTTATCCTACCATAGTGTGATCTTAGTAAGAACTACATGCTGATTTGTTTCTATGGGCAAATTATGATGTTTACTCTTGGCAGTGCGATCTTGGAGTAAGTATACATAATTAGCAGGGGGTGTGGGAGGCGTATCCCCCCACATGAGCAGGGTTCGGTTAATGGCCATCCAATACATACCCGCTGGTGTTTTGTGTGTCTGGGCCAACTATGATAGTTCAATGACTTAATTGTCTTGGATATGGGTATGCAAGAAAACGGACATTGACTGAGTAGTGTTCGATTTAGAGCCATTCCAGTAACGTTTTTTGTGATGGATAAACATAGATGCGTGAATAGGGCACCTTATGGATCAGTTTACAATTATGTCAAATGGTATAGCAAAGAGTCTCAGAAAATCACTGCAGGAAGGTCAGTGGTTCCTGTCATCAATGCTTCAGTATGTCAGAACAGGCTGCAGGCAAAGATGGAGAAGGTGAGTCTTAATTTTGATCTCCACCTTTTCTCTTTTCTCCAGGTTTCCTATATACGTGTGCGTGTGTGTGTGTGCGTGTGTGCACATGTGTGTGTGTGTGTGTGTGTGTGCGTGCGTGCATGCGTGCATGTGGGTGTGTGTGTGTGTGTGTGTGTGTGTGTGTGTGTGTGTGTGTGTGTATACATATATATATAGGTATATAAATATGAGATGAACAATGGCTCTAGGTGATTGTTACTTTTCATGCGACACTCCAACCCCATATGCAAAAATGGGAAAAAAGGATTGTGGATGGATGGATTATGTCACAAAAGATATCTAAAAAACATTGAAAGTTCCAAACACTGAAATCTCATAATATCAAGTCACAAAATGTATAATAATTCTGTCCAACTAAAATTACCCTCCAAAGCACTCCAACTACAAAACTGAGATTGTGTCATTTTGGTAGTGGAACTGTTATGGAAAGGGCTTTTAGTAACATAATGTATAGGGTTAGGGTTAGGATTAATGCATGTCAGTAAGGTGGTGCAGAGTAGCGAAGTCCCCTTACACCATCTTACCCATGTGCTAACCCTAATCATAACCCTAGCTGTAACCTGCCCTTAACCCTAACCCTACACATTACATTACCAAAAAACAGGGCCAGTGCTAGCATTTTGGGGGCCCCCAGCAAGTTTCAAGTTGGGGACCCTCCCCAGGAGAATGTAAAGTGTGACCATGTTGCCATCATGCCCCCTTCCCTCTCCAGCCTATCCAGCACCATTTAACCATCACTGCATAGTGTTACTACATTCAGACCATTAAAAAGACTTGGAAGTGCCAAGGTGCACACACTGACCAGCATTTAGTTTTAGTACCAGTGTTAAATTATGACAAACCCCTGTACCACAACAAGGTAGTCACTCACAGAGAGGCACGCACACAATGACTGGAATTTAGTAGCAATGTTGTTACATTACAACAAGCCTCTGTACCACATCAAGGTACCAGTCCAACACAGGTACACAAAGACATCCACCACAGAGTCCCTCACACAGGACAGAGACACACAAGACAGACAGCTACACAGATTCTTGCACACAGGACATAGACACCCACACATGATGAAGACAGCACTACAGCAAGACCAAACATCAGCACCAACACAGACTCCCACATAACATACACCCACACAAGATAAAGACAACATTATAGCAAGACTAAGCAGACATCCACACAGACTCCCTCATACAGGGCAGACATCTACACAGACTCTTGCACATAAAGACAGCATTAGAGCAAGACTGAAAAGAGACACAGATTCCCTCACAGAAGACAGAGACACACAAGACCAGGGCAAAACTACAGTGAAACTGAACAGAGGCCCCCATAAAATGAAGGTGGCACTGCAGAACAGAACTGAGACTGCCTCATGTTCAGTGACAATCCTCTACTCCCAGTCCACACAAAATAAACATGTGAGAGCTGCAACTATATTAAGAACCTTGAATGCATGCTCTGTCACACACCAGTCAGTACATATGACAATGAGCAGGTTGTCAGCATGCACACCTCACCTCCTACTTCACCCAAACCCACATCCCACATATCTACATATGTAGAGGTTCTCATCAGAAACATACTTACACAACAGACACCTCACAAACACAATCACGCTACACATAATACTTCCTCTGCAGAACAGAATGCGCAAAATAGCTCATGCACCAATATCTCACCTTTCAAGCCCTTAAACAAAACCATACATATTAGTCCTAGGTGATTCCATTGTGAGTTACACAGATGTCCCTCTCGCCAGGCTGGATAAGGAAAAGGTCACGGTCAGCTGTCTGTCAGGTGCCAGGATTCACCATATCATACAGGCACTCAAGACTCTCAACAACAAGTACTATAACTCCATCACAGTCCATGTTGGTGTGAATGAATTAAGATGCACCTCTAGACTATATGAAGAGAGACATGACTAAGCTCTTAGACTATGTCTCAGGCAGGTACATCCCTAGCCTTAAACAACATTTTACCTTCACCTAGGATGATGCCTCAATACAAACAGAAAATGACTGACTTCAATAATTGGTTTACTTTCTGGTGTCAGCCTGGGATGGCATGATCAGCAGACCTTGATGCTTTGCCAGAGATGGTCTTCATCTGTCACCCCTAAGATTTTGGCTACTGGCTAAGGTTCTTTACACCACCATAGTGCCTTTTTAAGGCAGTGTCTCAAGGACAAAATTTCAGATGTAAAAACTCCATCTAAAAATAACCTCAAGGTTATGTTGCTAAATGCTAGGAGTCTTAACATGAAACTACATTCACTGAAGGCAGTTCTCCACCTTGGAGGACGCAGCCATTTGTCTAGTCATGGAGACCTGGTTCAAGGTTGCAGAGATCACAAAAGCCATACCTGGTTGCACTTCCTTCCACACATTGTTGGATTCCAGTAGGTATTTTCCAGGCAGACAGCTGACCAGAGTAAAATGTATGTACACATTCTTAAAATCAGGCAAAGAAATCAAAAATTAATCCTTTTAGCCTTAAGTTGTCCAGAGGATACTGTACAACTATCAAATTATAGGCTAGTTACTATTCTTCCTCCCCTCTCAAAAAACTTAGAAAAAATGTGTTGGCACTCAACTGCTCCAATGCCTCACAGAAAACAATATCATCTTCCCTACTCAATATGGATTTAGACTAAATCACAGCAGAACAATTTTCCTCTTGGACTTTGTCAGTAATATCTACCATAATAGATACAATGGTAAAATGTTTTTCTCACTATTCTTGGATCTATTGAATGCTTTTGACACTATCTCAAATGATAGTCTGCTCCAAAAGTTAAGAGTATAGCCTTCAAAGGTTCAAAAGATATTTAGCCAACTGACACCAAACTGTAAAGTGGCAATCAGGTCTAACTTCCTCCGTTCCCTTCTTTTATGGTTGGGGTACCTCAGTGATGTATCTTAGGGCCCCTTCTGTTTAATATATTTTAAATGTCCTCCACAAAGCCTCTTCTAAAGATCTCTGCAGCCCCCTCATTCAGCATCCAGGTAAATCAATTTGCACCACTGTGGCTAACAATCTGTCTAAACTCCCAATTACCCAAAAGTCCTTCTCTTTTATTGAAGCTTGGCTAGACAGCTCTGAACTTCTGCTAAATCCTAAAAAAAATTCTCTATACTACCTTTTTAAGTACCATAACATTCTGACTCCCCTCCAGCCTTACCTTTCTCCACCTTTTCCATGCCCCTTACATACCTCAGTGGATGCTTCTCTATACCACTAAATATCATGTATACAGCAATCTGCACTTCAAAATTATTTCCTCAAACAAGGCACAATTCAAAGCTTGTACTGACAATCTAAAGACCTCTACAGCCCCTGAAATAATTTATATACTACACTATAACCACATCTACTGCTAACCTTATATAAAACAAGGAAATTAGATTTAACCATTTTAACCTATCATAATACTTTATATTTCCAAATTGTTAAACTCTTTTGGTGAATTATCTCTGAACATGCCCTATTTTATGAATATGAATCTCCTACAAAGGTGCCACATCAAGGCTTCATCTTTTAGGCTTGGCCTGACCAAACTGATAAAAAATAATTTCATTATATTCATATTTATATTAATTATATTTATATTCTTTTCTATCTCTAAATAATCTTAATTCACTACCAGTAATTTTATTGATAGATAAAATGCTTTAGTGTGGTTCTCAAAAGTCAACAAGCATGCCTAATAGGCAGAAAAGTCCCAGAATCTCGCCTTTAAAAACAAAAAGACAACTTACTTCCGTGTCTGCTGCAGCCAATCAGGTCCCTTGCTTCACTTAAGTGGACCTGATTGAGGGCAGCTTACAGACAAGTTTAAAAAAAAAAGCGGAAAAAGGTTTGCGATTGCGCAATGACATTATGTAGCCATGCAGACATCTACAAAGTGTGGAGGAAGGAGGAATGAATGATGGAGAAGGAGAAACCCGTGGCTGCTACTTGGGGGCCCTCTTTCATGGGCAGATGATCAGGGGCTCCCCGTGGCCGCGGGTTCTATGGGTGCCTAACGCCAGCTTTGCCAAAAACCCTTTCCCTAACAGTACCACTACACAAGGCAAAAAGACACAGGACACACACGACATCAAATATGCAAAATAGTAAATCTATTACCTTGCCAAACCCTTACTCTAATCCTAACTATAACTTATGAACAGTCACACATGCACACCAACCACTACAACCTTTTCAGTTAAACATTCTCCTCACTTTCTACTAAGAAAAAAAAATTGTGCCTCTTCCTACTTCATTTTTCTTGTGCTTAGGTATTAACTGCATTTAGTTTGCCGCATTTGTTACTGTTTGTCAGTAGCCTTATACTTTATTTGAGCTGCTTTTTACTGTTGTGATTGTGAGCTAATTTATCATATTTGCACTGTTTTTATGCAATTTACTGATAACTGTATTTCATTGCTATTTACTGCAATTCAGTACTGTTTAATTGCATTTTACTGCATTTCATTACTGTTTAACTGTATTTTTTCATACTGCGAGTTCTGTTTTTTGTCTGTAGTGGTTAATCTGTGCTTTTTTGTGAGTTTTACTGTTTTCTTAACCCTTAAATTGAGTAGCATAGTCTGATACAGGTTTGCTCCATCCAGAGGTGCAGCTGCACTGTTTTTAATCCTTTGTGAGGTATTCCACCTACAAATTCTCCCTTAGTAGCACTTGTGTGATCACCTAGTAGTACTACTCTTAGACCTTCCACCCTTTACCCTATTAGCTGTCTTTGGCCTCTCTCCCTCAATTTCTGACAAATATGGATGGACAATTTCCTACTCTCTCTCCTGCCAGTCTGGTTGATATGGGCAGCCTGAGACAGTGTAGCAACTGCCTCATGTACATGGACAACCCTCTACTACTACCACCTAGGAACACAATTTGTGAGAGATGCAATTACATTAAGACCCTAGAGTCAATGCTCTCGCCCTCACAAGCCAGTATATCTGGTACTGAGAAGGCTGTCAACATAAACACCACAACTCAATCACCACCACCCACAACTACACAACACACACCCACATATGTGGAGATCCTCAACAAAAACATACCCAAACAAAAGAGACCTCCAAGGCAAAAACACGTGCAAGCTCCACTGTCCACCACACCACATACCACACATAGTCCACACACCTGTGTCTCACACCCACTAAGGACTAAACATAAACCCAACATATTAGTAATAGGAGACTCCATTGTGTGACACACAGATGGGCCTCTTAACAAGATGGATAAGGAGAAAATCGCGGTTAGTTGTTTGTCAGGTGCCAAAATCCACCATATCACCCATGCACTCAAGTCTCAACAACAGGTACTGTTATGACTCTGTCATAGTCCATGTGGCATGAACGACTTGAGATGTACCTCCCTGGACTACATGAAGAGAGACATGCTAGAGCTTGCTGAATATGTGTTCCAGGCAGGTATGTCCTAGCCTTAAACAGCATTCCACCATCACCCAAAGTGATGCCTCAATGCAAACAGAAAATTATTGACTTTAACAATTGGCTTAGTTTCTGGTGTCATTCCAAGAGGATCCAGTACCTGACAGCCTGGGAAGACATAGTTGACAAACCACAATGCTTTCCAGAGATGGCCTGCATCTGTCCCAAATGGGCTTTAGGTTCCTGGCAAAGGCACTTGCCTCCCCCATACTGCCTCTTGTAGGCAATGCCATGAGGTCAAAACTACCAACATGATAAGCTCATCAAAATGCAAATTAAAGGTCATGCTGCTAAACGCTAGGAGTCAAAACATGAAACTGCATTCATTGTAAGCATTCTTAACCCTGGAAGATGCTGACATTTGTGCAGTCACAGAAACCTGGTTCAAAGCTGCGGAGATCACCCAGCCATACTAGGTTACTCATCCTATCATATATTCAGACCCCAAACCATGGGCAGCAAAGCAAAAGGAGGTGGAGTTGCAATATATATTAAAGACATACACTCCTCCAGGCTAGTCAAACAGTATGAAGCACAGGAAACACTCCAGGTGCAGGTAACCATTGACAGGACCCTTGTTCAAATCATAGATAAATACAGGCCCCCAACTTTGACTCAAGATGTCCACTCCACTTATCTGGACCTCTCCGAATCTATCAAGATTCAACCATTTACCATGATCCTAAGCAACTTTAACTATCCAACCATAGACTGGAAGAACTACTCATGCCAAAACACAAATGTCCAGAGATTCCTTGATTTTGTCAATGCAAATGCCTTGGACAAGCTGGTTGACACACCCAAAAGAGGTGAAAATATCTTGGACTTGGTATTAACCGACATGAGTAACCATTGCAGCATCCCTACTGTGTCATCCTCCCTGGTAAGATCCGACCACAAAGCAGTCACTTTTGAAGTCACCATCTCCTCCAACCACCCTCTAGATAAGGGCAAACAAAAAAACTTCTTGAAAGCTGATCACAACCTCCTGAGGAAAGGTATAAACAGCTTCACAGCTCTCTCTGCCTCTATAGCAACTGGCACATATGTCTAAATCTACACCAAAGTACTATATGTGCACATATATAGCTGTATGGAATCAAGAATACCTGACAGGACAAAATCATCCTCCTCAAGGAAGAGTAAACCTGTCTGGTGGACATCTGCAATAAATAAACACTATAATAAAAGGAAAAAACTGCTGTCTATGACAAAGAAGGAACAGGTGCCTAATTGGAAGCAATCTGTCCTTAGTCTGAACAAGCAAATAACAGCATTAGTGAAATCCTCCAAAGCAAACTTTGAGTCCAAACTGGCCACATCTACTAAAGACAGTCACAAGGCTTTCTTTGCATATGTCCACAATCTCAAGGGAAGCACCCAGATCTGCTCGGAACTGTTGGTCAAGAACACCACATACACAAATGCCGTAGATATAGCCAAGTTGCTGGCAGACAGATTCAGTGAAAACTTCAACCCTCTGTCCCCCCATCAGTAAATCAGGACATCCCCAGCACCTGACCCTCCCCTTATCTCTGGGGAGCAAGTCATCACTGCCCTGTCAAAGGCAAAAATATAGCCTCCATGGGACCAGACAACATCCCAGGTTGCATCCTACATGAACTCAGACAGAAACTTGCAGCGCCATTAGGCACCCTATTCAACCAAAGCCTGAGTGCTGGCTTTGTCCCAGTTGAGTTGAGGACAGCCACTGCCATCCCTTGGCACAAAGGTGGAGTGCCCCACTGATCTAGGAAATTATAGACCCATCAGCCTAACTAGCCTGATCTGCAAGGCCATGGAGAAGATTACCATGGACTTCATTAACAAGGACATTGGTAACCTCCAAACACTTGATCCCACACAGTTTGGTTTCATCAAGGGGAGGTCATGCCTGTTAAATTTGGTCAACTTCTTTGAGACAGTCACCAAAGCCATGGACGAGGGGAAGATGGTACACACCACCTACCTTGACCTGGCAAAACCTTCGATACTATTCCCCACTCTGGTATAATAGATAAACTCTCTCAACTAGACATCAATCCATATGTTACCAGATGGGTAGCAAGCTGGCTCACTGATAGATCCCACCTAGTCAATATAGGGGAAGCCACCTCAATTAGTCGAACCGTAACAGGTGGTGTAACACAGGGATCAGTCTTGGGGCCTTTGTTGTTTGGGATATATTTTTCTGAGGTGCAGGCCAAAACCAGTGGTCTATGGCTGACCAAATTTGCAGATGACTGCAAGCTGGGCACTGTCATCTGCTCCGCTAGTGATGTGGAAATCCTCCAAGAGGGTCTCACCCAAACATATGACTGGTGCCAGAAACATGGCCTCAAACTGATGCCATAAAATGCATTATCATCCCCTTTGGGGAGAGTGACGTCCCCACAAATTATCACATTAATAACAAGGCCATAAGCACATAATCAGTCATGAGGGACTTGGGCACCCAGGTTGATAGCAAACTGCCTTTTGACCACCATGTTGCCACTGTTATACAGAAAGCTTTCTACATGGCCCACCTCATTAGCAATGGTGTCTCATCTAGGGACAAGGTGAGCATAACATCCCTGTATTCTTCCCTTATAAGACCCATTATTGAGTGCAATGCCCCTTTCAGCATGTACCTCACCAAGCACATGCAGCATCTAGAGAGATCACACAGGTTCCTAACCAGGAGAATCCAGGGCCTCAAGAATCTACCCTACACAGATAAGCTAAAGGCCCTGTCCCTCCACTCAGTCTCCTACAGATTCTTCACAGGTGACCTCTGTCTGGCATACAAAGCAATCTCAGACCCCACCTTGATGGGACTGCTGCATATCCACAAGTCAAGCTCCACTCAGGTAATCTGCACACGCAACCTCAACCTGGTCTGTGACATCAAAAGGACTTGTTGGCAGGACAGATGTGTGGAACAGACTCATGCTCCACATCAAGCAGAGTACCACATTAACCCTTTTTAAGAGCCAGCTGGATAACTAGATGGGGAACAGAAAATACACCCTTGGGATTCCACCTGTTCCCCTGCTGGACAGGGGCATCAGATGCTGACTTGTTGGAACATGGGCTAAATTATTGGCTAGGCTTGTAAGGACCTCAGGGCCAATAGCCTAGTAACTTCTTATGATCCTATGATCCTATGATCAATGCTACTTACATTTTAGTGTTTACATTTTTGAATGTTGAACATAAGTGACCAAAACGGTAACCATATTAAATGTCAAGACCCACTATAGTGAGTCCAGTAATACAGAGACTGAATGGCTGAATAAATGGACTTACATATAGTAAGTCCAAGATGGCCATTTCTCAGAATATTCCCTTTTCTCTGAGGTGTGGCGATCTCATAGTTAAAGTATATAAGTTTGGGGGGGGCAGCAGGCTTGCCCCCCTACATCAGAGATTGCAGCCACCCCTGCAAAAAAGAAGTCTAAAGTATAAGAGCGATTCTGAGATACACTCCTTGCTCCTAGACAAATACTTACCTAACCTATCAAAACAGGTTAAGTTCATTAAGCATTGACTTGATTATAACTACACACAAACAGAAGGGCTTTCATACAGAGAAGCACTTTACCATTTCTTTTTTCTCAGTTTTTAATGATTGTATCAGCAAACAGTCAAGGATGAGAAACAGAGACAGTTTTATCAGAAAAAAGATTGATACTGTTGATTATGAAGTCTGATCCTGTACAGAGTGACAAACAAAACTCAATATTCCATGAGCTCATTCCTAATTTATTTATCCACATGGATACTAGCATTTCTAACCTAACCCCCTTATTCCTTTCCTTTCCCTGCATCTTACTTTCAGTGCTCATCACTATGTCCTAATCATAATGTAGGAAAACAAGAGATACTAGCATGGCAAAACATATTTATTACAATTCCAATGCACTTGTAAAGGCACTAATATAGCAATAACCCACACCTGGGTGTGGGTAATGCTAAATTTACCCATGGTTGGCGTGGTTTGGTCCCGAGGGCGAAGCCCGAGGGGCCAAACAAAGCCAACCGTGGGTAAATTTAGCATTACCCACATCCAGAAGTGGTTATTGCTATTATCATGACATTATTTAAGAAAAGAAACTATTACTTTTCTTAAATAATGGCATAGTATAATGCCTGTTTACTGCCCTTCCGCAGATGTCTGGCATCCGGCAGTTCTGATGTACTGCGTGCCTGCGCAGTACATCAGAGTTGTGAGCAACGCAAGAAAGCAAGATCTCCGTTGCTTTTTTATGTTTCGCTATGTTAAATGAGTTTAACATAGCGAGACAGTTTTAAAATAAGCAACAGAGATGTCCGTTGCTTATTTTAAAACTGTCTCGCTATGTTAAACTCATTTAACATAGCAAAACATAAAAAGCAACGGAGATCTTGCTTTCTCCGTTGCTTTAAACACTGTCGCTATGTTAAATGGGTTTAACATAGCGAGACAGCTTTAAAATAAGCAACGGAGATCTCCGTTGCTTATTTTAAAGCTGTCTCGCTATGTTAAACCCATTTAACATAGCGAGACAGTGTTTTAAAAAAACGAGTTATACTAATGGAAAAAATTCCGGGCAACCGGACCTTTTTCCATTAGTATAACTCGATTTACAACGGGCACGCTGGCCAATCAGCGTGCACGTTTTGGGGGGGTCATGGTATAATGTGTAATAAATAAGTTTTGCCGTGGTATTATCTCTTGTTTTCCTACACCTGGATTCATTTTTTCAGAAGTAATTTTGCTGGCTTACTTGGATTCATTTGTTCATATGTCCTAATCATATAGTCCTAAGACAGCCACCTTACTACTCCCTTGCTAATCTCATAAAGCACCTAATAGTCATCAGAACATACCTTGATATTCTCACATTCCATTTTCTAATACTTTTAGGCTCATAGTTTTGCGGATAGTTACTTGACAATTACTCAGGTAGATCATTTGTAGCCCAGCTTCTGTGATTCCCATTACTTAATACTCCTTTCCATGACATTTAAGCTGAGGGGGGTAGGGGTGTATTTACAGTTAGCCATCCACTCATGCAGACTGCATTTGAAGAGAGTGAGGGAGGGAACTACCTTGTGTAAAATGAAGGAAGAGCCTGTTCCGGAGAAGAGGAATTCTTTGAGTCAGGTATCTATCATGCCAGCAGGTTCACTTAAGACTACAGTGAAGGCTGAGGTATTTAGTGCTGCTGCTGTTATGGTTTTACAGGTTTTGTGAATTTACCCAGAACAGGTTCTTTGAATGCTGAAGTGATGAGAGCCACATATATCAACTTAATTAGAACCAAAACTGAGTATGGATATTGTCTATGGTTTCTATATTCTAACATACAGATGATAAGATTAGAGAAAATACAGAGGATGTTTATAAAAACAATAACTAACCTGAAGATGTTGCCATATGAAGAAAGGTTCTCCAAACTAGGATTATTCCCAATAGTATACAGAAATACACATGGATACCTGATTCAGGAACGTAAAGCCACACAGGCCTTTGTGTGAGTGCTTGTGCTTAAAAAGAAGAAAAAACATTCAGTATGCAAAGCTGTTAAGATCATTTAAAGAAAATACTAGAACCATAAATTGGTTTTCAAAAGAAGTAGCAGACTGGAATAACATATCCTCAGATGTAAAAGGCATAAAAGATGTTAAAGTCTACCGAGCACTACGATTGGCATAGACAAGATATATGGGTCAGTTTCTTATAAGGCCTGAACAGTTAAAAGGACATTGAGACTGAGCTTGACCTCACAGTAATCAACTGGATTGTAAAATTTCTGTTGTCTTTAATTATCTTTGCCTTTGGAAAAACATCCATGTGCCTGACTAAATGTAAACATTGTGACAGCACCTTCAGTTTAATTATAGATATTCTGAAAGATGATTTCCTCTCTCGCTCCACCTTCCTAGATTATTTTTAGTTATAATTTGTTAGTTTGAGTGAGTGAACTCATCCATAGACCCTTTTCATTCAGGGTTCTAGTTCACTGTGGAGCACAAGAAGTACACAGAATAATCAATTGCATTTCATTCACAGTAATAGACAATAACACATTCTCAATGCTGTTCTTTATGCAGCCTGAAGATGTAACATGGTCAAACAATTCATGAATACATCATATAAATATAACATGAAACATGAACTCTGATAGAATATACAGCCAGCCACAAAACAAGATGCATTCTTCATAAATTATGTGCTATAATTAAAACCTGCTAGTTTCACAAATTCAGGAGTACACTGCAAGTGAAATCTATACAATCTTAATTTAACCTATATATATTTATGTCATATGCTGAGTTACACAGTAACTCTTTGCACTGCAGAGACGCAGTGTTCAGTCCTGGAATGTGATGAGGACACTGAATAATTGAACATTTGGATTTACATATACTAAGTCTGAAACTGACATTTCTTGGAATATTCCCTTTTCCCCAAGGTATGGAAATCTTGCAGTTGCTATATATAAGTTTGGGGGGGGGGGGTTCCTCCCTGGAAAAAAAGTCTAATGGAGAAAAGCAATGCTTAATATTCATTTTCCTCTTGTATTTTCTGTCTTTTTTTCCAGCTTTTAAGGACTCAGCATTGCAAGTCCTGACATTTCTATTAGGAGTCCAGTTACACACTCAAATCTGTGCAAAATGTAAAAACAAAAAACTCTTTAAATATTTAACAAACACTTAAATGCTATGGTGTGTTTTTGCTAATCATTACCAGTGATACATTTATATTCATGTTCTGCAAAAAGGTATTTGTTTAGTGTAGGAAAACCTTGCAAAGTTTTGTGATTTCTGATTTCAGTGGTAAATTAATATGAACAAGCATGCCTGACCTTTGATCAGACCCTCTTTCTCCTATGGCTGATCTAAATGGAGTTCATCCAAAAGGAAGAGTATCCTCATTGTTTCTTTTGAGAATACGTAGCAGTTTTGATTGATATTTTTACTGTTCAATGGGGGCATCAATTTAGGTAAATTATTTAAATACTGTAGAGGCAAGAAGCAATGTTGTTTGGCCAGTAACAAGGAGCCAGTGTGCTAAATATAAGTGCAGGCAATGATTCGCTCCCAGTTTTTCAGGAAAGATAAATCTAGCAACTTTATTCATGGTAGTTCGATGCATGCTTGTATTGCTAGTAGAGTGAATGACTTTTAAGAAGAGCAAAATTCACCTAAGACATCATCATCATCATCAGCCCCACTTTTTCACATTTTGTACATGGGGTTGGGGTGTCACCTCAGTTGCTGCCATCATTCTCAATAAGCCATTTTCCCACTTTTTTCAATAGTCATGCCTATCACAAGTATTCTCTCATTCAATCCATCCAGCTCTTTGTTGGTTGCCCTCATTTCCTTTTGCTTTCTTCCTTTCTCTCCCAAATCTTCTTCACCAGATTATCTTCAGCTTTCCTGCATATGTGTTTGAACCACTGTAATCTGTTCTCTTTGACCGTCTCTGCAACTGAAGCTACTCTAGCTTCTACTCTGATGCCCTCATTTTTTCATCTGTCCTACAGTGTACATCCTACCATCCATCTCAGGCACTTCATCTCCATCACCTCATTTGCTCTGCCTTCACTGTCCAGGCTTCTGTACCATACAGTAGTACTGCTCAAACCACTGTTTTATATAACTCACAGTTTCTTTAGCATTCTTTTGTCTCACACTCCCACAGACACTCTGTGGCAGTTGGCTACAGCTCAAATGATTCTAGCATTGACCTTCTCATTCAGACTTCCCTTCTCCTCAACCACACCTCTCAGATATTTAAGACTTGTACATAACCTGCAAGACTTTGAACCATTGTAGGGGTGCCCAAATCAGCTTTCTTGAGACTTTATTAAAACTAAAAACGATAACTTGGGAACCAAAGCACAACTGTTGCAGAAGCTCTTTATTAAGAAATCAGTAAACACTTTCGCACTGGTTAAACGGTGCTTCATCAGACCAAACTCATAAATAAAATAAAACAAAACTCATATACAATTCTAACAAATCACATAATTGCTAACAGCAAATAAAACATTAAAATCTCCATTCAAGCAACTAATCCACTAAAAAAATGTATTGTGAACGTAGGTGAAATCACATGATCACATATCACCAGTCATGAACCATAACTAAAAACACACCCCTGTACCATTTGTAAAACAAGTTTGTATCATTTAAATAAGTTCTTTCATGTTCCTCTCTTTTGTTATAGAAATCACCTAGCCATAGATCATTATATAGTCTCTCATTAACCATAAACTTAAACTGATGGATTGCATCATATGTTAAAATGTGCTTTGCTAAAGCACGTAAAGCCAGTCTTAAAATCAAGGAACTTATTTAAATGATCTGAGCTTGGGGTTGGGAGGGTGGCCTACCTTATAAACACAAGGTGCAGGGTTTGAGTCTCACAAGGGATAATTGGCTAGGCTTAAAATGGCTCGCAAGGGCAGTTAGTCTAATACTAACCTATGAAATTATATAAACTTGTTTTACAAATGGTACAGGGGTGTGTTTTTAGTTATGGTTCATGATTGGTGCTATGTGAACACGTGCTTTCACCTACACTCAGAACACATTTATTTTTGAATGGATTAGTTGCTCAAATGGAGCTTTGAATGTTTTATTTACTGTTAGCAATCATGTGATTTGTTAGAATTGTATATGAGATTTGTTTTATTTTATTTATGAGTTTGGTCTGATGAAGTGCCGTTTAAAAGCTGCAAAAGTGTTTACCAATTTCTGAATAAAGAACTTCTGCAACAGTTGTGTGTCAATTCCTGAGTTATTATTTTCAATTTTAATTATTTCACTGTGTTCGGTAACCATTAATCCCCTGAGGGGACTGATTGTTTTTATCAGATTTCTTGGGAGTTTGTCATATGCTTTCTCCAATTCTAGGAGTGTCCAGTTGAACTCTTACCTCGTCTGTAGCTTCTTCTTAAATATCTGTCTAACTCAGATTTCTTGGGAGTTTGTCATATGCTTTCTCCAATTCTAGGAGTGTCCAGTTGAACTCTTACCTCATCTGTAGCTTCTTCTTAAATATCTGTCTAACTCTTAACATTGGGTTGGTTGTGCTGCATCTTGATTTGAATCTGAACTGCTCATCTCCCATCATACTTTCTACAATGGCTTATCTCTTTATCACTCACTCGCTCACTCACTCACTCCAGCACTTTCATGTAGTGCCTCTGGAGTTTGATATCTCTGTACTGTCCACAGTTGTGGATATCCCCTTTTGACTTGTACCTGACATTACAATGCATATTCTCCAGATATTAAGGATATACCTTTTTCTCTATACTGCAATGAGTACCCTCTGGAGATGTTCATTCTTTAAATAACCCAATATCCTGATCTCATCTGTGCCTGCTGTTTTCCCTGACTCCATTTTCCTTAGTGTTATTACTTCTTCTAGTGTGAGCTCTTCTTCCTCTTTCATCCTGGGCTGTGCCTGGAGCAGTACATCTTCTGTGGGGATTTCTTCATTCAGAAGCTACTGAAAGTATTCCTTCCATCTGCCTTTGATGTCCTGTGGACTGTTGAGCAGTTTTTTGTTGGTATCCATTATGAAGGGTGTCTGATGACTACCTTCTTTATCTTTCTGTCTTAACCTTTCATCTTGTTAAAGTTTCTTTGTGCCATCTACTGAATCACTTTCCAGAAGCTGGTAAATTGCCTCTGATGTCTTGTTCTTTGCTATTGCGAATGCTCTGTTTGTTCATCAAGAAGTATTCCTTCTAGGCCTGATCCATCTTTTCTGTCTCCCGATTTTTCTTGCACTCCTTTCTTTTAAAAAGTTCCAGGACCTCTGCTTCCCACCACTATATTTCCTTATGTACATTATTTCCATAACTGGCTCTGCCACATATCAGTTCTATAGTTTTCACACATGTTGTTTTGAGATGCTACATTCTTCTTTAAGTCCACCTATTTCTTCTTTTTCTTCCTGAGGTGCCAGAGCTCTGAGTGTTTCCTTGAAGCCTTGTGCTTTCACTCCAGTCAAACTCCAGGTGTTTAGCCTAGACCCTGCTGACCTTAGAGCTTTCTCAGACCACAGCTTACAACTGATTGTGGCAACCAGGGGTTTATGCTGTGGATCAACTGTTTCATTGAGAATGTCTTTGCAATCTCTGACTCAAATCCAGTGCCATTTCCTAACTAGAAAATATCTACCTGAGTTTCATGTTGGCCATGTTTGTGTATGATATTGTGACTGCCTCTCTTGCTGAATCAAGTGTTATCCACCATCAAGCCATTTGCCAGACAAAAGTCTAGAATGGCCTCTCCATCTTTATCCCTGTTCCCCCACCATGGTGACCCAAGCAAATTTCACATCCTGCTCTGTCTTTCCCCATGTGAGCATTCAGATCCCCCATTTTGTTCACACTAACTCATGTTATCCTGTATTTTCTAGTAGGTCCTGAAACTGAATGCACTTTTTTCCTTACAATCACAAGCTTGCTGTGAAGCATAGGCTGAGATTATGAATCCTGCCATATCTTTACACTGGACTCTGATTGCCATGAGTCTATCACTAATTCTGATGATATCTGTCACTGTCTTCTAAACACTCTCCATCATCACAATTCCCACACCATTTCTAGTCTGTCCTTCCCCGCGCCCATGGAGAAGTAGACTCTGGATCGCAAGCCAAGTGGCTTTGCTCTACTGCCCTTCCATCTTGCCTTTTGGATACACAGGATGTCCAGCCACCTCCTTACCATCATATCATCTACCTCTAAGCTGCAACCACTCAGTGAACCTCTACTGGGTGTTGCAATCCTTAGTTCAAGTTTGGCAGGTTAATAAATATTTTGCCATGGATTTTATATTATCAGGCAAAATTCAGTAAGGGATGGTATCACAATGTTAAGTAAAGGAGAGGGCCTTATCCAGCACCATAACAAGGTTGGGGCAAAGGGGGTGGCTGTCCCACACACAAACTGTCATGGGGCATGATCGGCAGTGCTAAAGAACTACTGATCAAGCACAAGCAAAGTGCGTGTATTTATTTTGGCAGCAGTGAGATATCATGGCTACTTAAATGAATGTGCTTTTAGTAGCTTACCTGAAGAAAACAAGTTGTATAAGCTCCATGTAAGAGTTCAGAACTTGAAAATACCATTTTTTGTCCTCAGCTTTGAGATGAGGAGGTTGCCAATCTGAGAACCCACTAGGGTACCAATTGACCAAGATCTGGCTGTGACTTCATCTTTTACTGTTTCAATATGGTCTTTAAAGAGAAGGTATAATCTAGAAGTACACCAAGTTATCTTTTGAGATTGACCTGGACATTGATATTGTTTCATCATTCTCTAATTTGTAAAGCAGTGATGCACTATAGTTCAAAGGATTTTCCAAATGTCATAACAGCCATTTTGCTAGTATTTATAGACAGATTGCTTTGTGAAATTTAGTGCATCAGAGTGGAAAAGGCTGATTGCTTTTTCATGTTAAAAAACATCTGTTAGGCTTGCTGAATTATCACCAGGTGATGTGCATACATTGCTAAGTTAAGAGTCTGCAGGCCTTGCTTCATATCATTTAAATAGAAATTGACCTAAGACTGAACCCTTTGGAATTCCGTATGAGCAGAAATCATCTTTAGAGAGACATACTTTCCCACAAATACCTGGTAAGATCTATTTCAGAAGTAGCTTAAGAACTAAGAAATTATTTCTAGATCAAAGAAGAATTTTATGCATAAAAGAAGGGTATGATCAGCTGACTAAATACATATGTCACATCGAAGAAGACACTTCCTGTTAATGGGCCATCATTCATGATATTGAATTATTGTGAAAAACAGTGTAGATGCCTAACATTGTAATATTTCCATTCAGGAAACTATTCTGGGCATTTGTTAAAATACTTTATTGATTTAGTCAATAATTTGTAAACAGATTATACAAATTATTTTTTTCAACAATCTTGGCTGTGGGACAGAGACTGGTGATGGGTCTAAATTCTGAGGGTCTGCACAGGAAGATGACTTGGGCAAATGAGTGAATGAATAATAATGGCTAAAGTATAAATGAACTACACCTGATGTAAAGGAGAGATTAAACAGTATCTCACATGTTTAGAAATAATGGGAGCTGCCATTTTGAGGAATACTGGATGACATAGGTTGAGTTTAGAAACTTTTTTTCAGTAGTTTACAAATGTTTTTCCTTTTATCTTTTCAAACTGCGATGCTGGATAAATCTGAGTTGAGGAGATGGTCTGAGTATTTATTATGCACATGCAGGTTGGGTGTGAACTGGTTTAAATTTATTTGATGAGAACTGGTTATTTCTCTGGTGGCAAAGAAGTTTTGCAATCATTGAAGGATTTTCTGGCATTGAAGTACTTAATGGGATTTGACTTTTATTTGCCTCATCAGTCCTTTACTAACTTTTCAGAAGTATTTTTGGGAGGACACTAATGCTGCTTGTTTGTTCATGAAATAAAGTTGTCTTAGCTATGATAATTGTAATTCTGAAAATGTTTTCTAAGTAAAATGGAACTTGTTGTTCAGAGGATCCCATTTCCATCTTTTCCAGGCTGTATATTTTTGTTTTAGCAAGGCTATAGTTTCTGGTAGAAACCATGTGCATGTTTAGTTACCTATTAACATTATCTATTCAGTCCTTACACTTGATAACCAGTATACATCTCTGTCTTAACCAGTTAAGTACCTTAATACCTATATATTTAAACTCATAATTTCCATTTGGAATCCCTAGTCCCTGTTTATCCCCCATTAAATGGCATTATAAATGATTTTGTTAGGTAATATTCCAATTCCACCCTCAGTTTTACCTTCTAATGACAACATTGTTGAAGATAATGAGCATCAGCTTGTAATGAATTACTAACATATGATTTTTAGGTGGCACTTTTTGGTCAAGCTTAAAGTCTAATATCATGATAATATGAGATTCCATGCTTAGGCAGACCTTCAGGCTCCTTAAGAGGCTTGATAGACAAAAGATCACTGCCGTATGGTTTCCTTAATCTAAAACAGAGGATGTAACACTCAGATTACAATACTGTATGCATATAATAAGAAACGTTAAGCCTGCGCGTATTGGAATAATATCATGCACTACATTCTGTTGCAGAAGTAAATGGTGGTCCTTCTGAATATGTATCCATAGCTGATAGTTTATTTTTAGCACGATACTATAATTTATTTACTCAAAAGGGGATCAGCACAAAAGTGCTAGTATCTAAATTGCAGTCCACATAAAATTGATTGCCAAATGGCAAATATTGTTACATGTAAGCTAATGTTCAAGACTGAGATATGTTTGACAATTCCCCTTATTCTGACATTCAGTAATCTCAGAGTTAGCACCTATAAGTTGCAGATGTGTAGGGGTGCAGGAAGGCAAAAACACCTTATATGTGTTAATAGCAACTTTCAACATTCACTGTTTTCAATTCACTGTTTTCAAAGGTATACATCATTTTGTGGTTAATTTTTTGAGGATCTCAGTTTAGACACATTTCTGTCATCAAATCAGCCATATGTTATTATTGTGGGATAGTGTGGTAGTTGTTTGTGACTTTAAGGGATGATACAAGTAGTTGGACCTGGTGGGTTGTGACTTCATCAGAACAATTAAGTAAAGGTTCTTGTGCACATGATGTGTAACACTTCTTTGCTTGTTCATCCTGAATATGTGTATGCATTGCAGTGAGCATATACTATAGTGTCAGAATGAAATATACTTTGACAACACATATTGTATTTTCATGTTATACTGCTTTTGGAACATTGATGCTTTTTCCTGCAATTTCTGCTAATTCTTAAGAATTCTTCTACATGAAATAACAGACCAGACCTGCTGTTTGTATTTTGATATTAAAATGAACAATTCCTGTTCCCTTTCCACATGTTGATGTTATTAATGTTAAAGTGGTTAACACTCTGACAGTTTCAGCCATGATGTTCTGCCACAAACACCAAGTAATATTTCTTTGTAGGTTTTTGCTCTCATTCCTGCTGAACCACCCCCACTCCTTCAGCTGCATGTCTTCAGTATTTGGCATGAAAAGTCTTCACTACAGCCAGCAACATCATTGAATCTGCATGGAAACTTGTCAGAGAACTGGAAACTCTGAAAACAAAAATCTGAGCTATATAACTCCGTGAGTGAACTGCAGAAAAGCCAGAAAAGAACCACAATGCAATTTTCCATATCACAGACGAGGGTATGTTTAAGGTATTTAGCACCTTTAACCTTAAAGATGAGGAAACACAAATCACAGATTTCAGTCTTATTGCGAGTCAAAGATGCATCTACCTTATGAAAATCATTTATCTTTCTTTTCAGTCTGCGACAGTGAACGCTCAAAAAGAGCAAATGCTCTTCTTTCCTTGTTTTTCAACCTGCTATATGTTTGAGTGCAAGATTGCAATATAGCGGGGTCTGGGAATTTGTCCTTTCTTCACTGTTGTGCTATCTCGGTGTTGGAATGTGTAATTAGCAGTGGGGAAGGGGATGCAGGAGAGCTTTCCCTGTGAAACAAATGTGGTTTTAGTTTTTTTTTAATGATCTGTGCTTCAGTCTGACAATCTGAAAAGATCATTATTTTTTTCATTTGCTCTCTTGAGCATTCAATACAGAAATAAGCAAAAATAATACACACACACACACACACACACACACACACACACACACACTCACACACGCGTTTGTGTGTGTGTGTAGATATATACATATATATATATATATATATATATATATATATATACATGTGTATATATATATATATATATATATGCACACACACACACACACACACACACACACACACACACACACACACACACACACACACACACACGCACACACACACGCACACACACACGCGCGTGTGAGTGTGTGTGTGTGTGTGTGTGTGTGTGTGTGTGTGTGTGTGTGTGTGTGTGTGTGTGTGTGTGTGTGTGAGTGTGTATTATTTTTGCTTATTTCTGCCCCCACAGCCTACTAATCATTAGCCCCCTCCCAGCCAATCAGCCCATTCGTTCTTCATCTCATGAACAGGGGTCAACCAGAAAGGGACATTTTTTTAGGTACCCATCATGGATGGTTTGGATTTTTTTATTCTAGGTCCAACAACCCCTGCACATGCAAGGCTCACAAGGGAAGGGGGAGTCATGGGCTGACCATGCCGGATGCCCCACCCCTCACTTTCACATTTGGCATGACCAGCAAGCAGCCCTATCCTCCTGTCCTCTGGCTCAGGTGGTGGTTCTCCAAACTCCAGCACAGAAATCACACCACCCCATGTGCTCACCCAACACCACACCTATCTCTCCCACCATGGAGAGGCAAGCTTGGCATGCCCTTCACTGCTCTCGGTCCCTCCCTCCTTGCCTGGCTCCACCAGTGCCGGGGCCTCTAATTTAACCTTAGTTACCTGGGTCACAGTCTGGGCTCCATCCTTCTGCAGCATGCAACCAAGCTATCTTTCACTAACAATTATCGGGGTTAGGGATAGACAGATAAATGCTTCTTTGGTTGAAGCTAAATGGAGAGAAACACTGTCATTTTAATGACTTGCATGATTAACTGCTAAGAGATAGAGCTGTGTGTGTAGAATCAAAAATTATCAAGTCAGGGGATAGCTTCTGAATGAAGCTGTCACAGGACATGATAAATCAACATTATGCTGGCTGCATAGCAGCTTAACAATTAGCAGAGTCTCTCTGATATGTGTTTGTGTGTATCCAGATATGCTGTGGGGCATGAGGACCAGAATGCTACTGTTTCTATAAAGACTTTTATTACCACAGTGATGTTTCATTCCTCTGTACCCTCAGTAAAATGTTATCCATTTAACACATATAGCAATACTAGTATTGTAAAGGGCAGACATAATTGCTAACCTGCAGGTTTCTATGTTCCATATTAATAATTCCAACAATGTTCATCACCTAATATGTGAACCTTAAGCTAGGTATACATTTCAACTGTCCAGATTTTCACAGAATCTCTAGATTTTTGCCTCTTGTTTTTGGTCTTTTCCTTATAAAATCTGTGGTTTTCTGGAAGAATCAAAGTCATTAAATAGTGACAGATATTTGAGTTTCAGACTATATATCATTCAGAAAAAAACTGTTATTCTATCCACTTTCTAAGTTCTTAAAAGCAATATTTAAAATCTGTCCCTATTTTTGGGCCTTTGTCCCCCATTATTTTTGGTTTTGTCCCAATTTCTTGAGCGAAGAGGTTGAGAGGTACGATGCTGGATATTAATACCCTTGCAGAAATACAGTCTGGCACTATGTAGACATATAGCAGCTATGAATATTGAATGCACCTAGAATTATATTCACATTAGCTGTCCTAGGAATAAACCTATATGCGATCAAAGCCATAGCCTAGGGAATGATAGCAAGTAGCAGTTATAACACTGATGGTAATTAACAGCAGACTATTGTAAGAGGCCACTGTTGTAGACGCCAAGTACAGGCTTCAAATGACATTGGTTCACTGTTCCTTTTTTTTGAGGGAGGCTCAATACAGGGAGGATACCAAACCTGTTTATGGGTATGCAATATATGTGCGCTATTGCTCACATAGCTACATGAAGGCCATATAAATCCACTACACAGGCACCCCATAGATTACATCAGAGTAAGTATATTTCAGCTAGTGATGCCGTTATTCTCACATACGTTTTCCTTTTCCTTCCATATTAAGATGCACAACCATTGCAAACAAAGAAAATGCAAGTTCGCCCATGCAGTGAATGAGCTCTTGCTGCTAGCCCCCTGTCTCTACGGTCAACGACTGATAAATCTGACCATCCCTTTCACGACCATGCCAAGTGGGATGTTGGGAGTTACATTGGTGCTCTCTAGAACACAGGTTAACAAAGGGATGATTAGTTGGGCGTATAAAATATAGCATGATAGCTATAAGAATTAATCAGACGAGGTTAGAAAAGACTGCGAAGAGAGAGTCGAAGGGCAATTTATAAAGGGACAATGGAAGGACATCTCTATGGCTCCCAAGTATACAACAAAGTCCAGAAAGTTTTGGATTTTTACTTGAAGTGTTTGCATAAGGTATTTTTATATTGCAAGCTGTCTTCAGTAATGTTTTTCCTCAGGTAGACAAGAAATGGTATCAATGTCATGAGACAGAGAGAGGCATACCTCTCAACTCTCAAGATTTTCACAGAATATTCAGATTTTTCCGTCATATTTTTGGTCTGTTTCTCATAAAATTTGTGGCTTGCTGGCAAACACTGAGGAATGTCACTAAATAATGACAGACAACTAAGTTTCAGACTTCATAACATTCAAAATATATGTATTCTAGCAAATTTTGAAGTTTATAAGAGCAATATTTAAAATGTATCCCTATTTTTGGACCTTTGTCACCACCCCATTATTTTTTGCTTTGTGCAGAATTGTTGTGCTGAGTTTGAGAGGTATGGAGAGAGGTAACACGGTATGTGTTTTTTGTGGAATGTAATGAGTTGGCATGTGTTAAAAATTCCCTACAGAGTAGTCAGAAATGTTTCTTAAGTAAGGAAATGGTTCTGTTGAGTTGGGATGCATGATCTGAATTGCTCTGACATGGTAAGACCTCACTAAGTTTAATGCTACTGGCCGACAAAAAAACAATTACTAGAAAATGTTGATCAAAATCTAAAACAAATGTAATTGAAGTACTTAATGTAAAGGAGATTAAAGAACTGGAGATGGGATCCTTAGAAATGAGAAGGAGCAAGCTACATATAAATAATTTTAATTTGTGCAAATAATACATGCAGAGCAAAGCACAGCAGGAGGAGGAGGAGTGAGGTTTAAGGAAAGGCAGGAATAAAGTAATGTCTGCAATGCTGGAGTGAATGATAGTTGTTCATAGGTTCATTGGTAAGTACTAGGCTATCTGCCAGAAGGCATCTATAAGCCTAGCCAGAATGTGTTGGCTTTCGCCACCCCCTTAGATTAGTTCCTTGTGCCTCTGTCCAGCACAGCCAATGCAGTGATCCCCGTTAGAAAATAAAAAAAATGTTCCCTATGGTTTACTTCTTTTCTAGTAGCATATGTGTGCTTATTTCATTGTCTATAATGCAAACATTTAATAAAGGTTTAAAAATGATTTCAATGGCCAGGGCAGAAAATTTGAGCAAGTGAGATGCTGGGTCACTGGAATGATTGGGTATTGCTTAAGTTTGTACTGCCAGCCTGGCACAGGAGCTGAGAGCAATGAGAGGTGGCCTGTTGACTGAACCACCTTTCTCAGAGATGGAGGAGTTCCTCGTCTCTCTGCATATGGGTTTTGATATATCCAGACATCGCAATGGAGTCCTGTATATAAGAACTGAACTAGGCTAGCCACTAAGAATTTTCATTGGTGATGCCTTAGGTGGGTATGCCCTTTCAGGATCAAGTAGTCATCTGTCCTAACAGTATAGAAAATAGTAACCATCTGTTCACCAGGATTCAGGTAAAGCTGATAGCTCTTATTTATTGTGGGTACTTTCCTTTGGTGCATTCACGGGTGATGTTTTATCACCCTCCTCCAACATGAATAAACAGCTGCCTGATGTCTTGAGATGAATCAGGCTCTGATGATGATGGCAGCCAATGTATGGAATTGCCAGCAGTCATGGAGTCAGTACTGGAAGCAAACAATACAAAGTCTTGACCTCACCCCAGTCAACAGACTTAGCATCTGTATGTGTAGAACCCAACCCAGATGGACAGAGAAAGACAGGAAATTAGACAGGTCTACCCAGGAAGAGATGGGTCCCCATATAGTGCAGTTCCCACTTGGTTGCCACAGGCTCCAATGAGCCCATGGAAGACAGGAGAGAACATTGTGAAAATGTCTGTTCACACCATGGGTACTGCCCCCACCTGAGCCAATTGTCTCAACATTCACAGTCCAGCAAATTTTTAGGACCATCATACAGCAATAGGCTAACAATGCCACAGTACTTGCAGAGGTGGCAGATGATTTATGAGGTATGCATGATGACTTCCAGGAGTGCATAGCTTCATGTGTGACATCATGGACAATATGTCAGAGGGAATTTGCATGAAGCAGATGTCCCTTTGAACACAGACATTATTCCAAACACATTTACCATAGCCAGTCTTCATCTAACTCTGGTGTTGAAGGCAACTGTGGAAGGGGGAGGCCACAGTCAGGCACATTTATTGCCACCACTTCCACTCCACCATCCAATGCAGAGGGATGTAATGTATGGCATAGATGTCCATGAGGTTGAGTGCACATGCCAAATTGATTCATGCTATAGGCCATCTCTCATGTACATGAAGCACTCCTAGCTTTCTGCATGATCTGTTTTGTGCCTGCAACCCCACCAAGACAGGGTGGTCCTGCAGATGAGTGGTATGCATGGTCTGCACACACATCATCTGTGGTTGCCCTGGTCCTGTCTGGATGATCTCACCACATCACTGCACCAACTGCTGAGGTTGTGCATCCCAGTGTGCACAGATGCATGTACACACACTCACAAACACACACACACACACACACACACACACACACACACACACACACACACACACACATGCACGCACATGCACGCACACGCACACACACACATGCAAGCACACACACACACACACACACACACACACATGCACACACTAATGAAGACTGCACCCTCTCTCTTTCCAGTGCATTCTAGTCTCCCCATCCCCCTAGGTTTGTCAATCACAGCATCAAGTGATATTCACCCAAGACAACTAACAAACAATTGCTGGTTGATGACACTTGACACAGTGACCTTTCCCATATATGCATATGATGATAACTATGCCCTGACCTCTATACTGTATCACTTCGGTAGCCTATGTCTTATGCAGTCTAGACAGTCTATGCATGAAATAGCACACAGCCTAGTTGAAGGTTTGAATGCATCATTTTTTCTTTTCTGCATGCTGCTTTATTCCAGACCATAGTTATGAAGCATATGATGCCTTTTAGCCAGTGCCACCACTGCATACTGCACCTGTCATAGTCTCCTCTGCTACTGACTCTTCCACTGGCTCCTCCACACTGTCTGGCATGGGGCGTCTTCTACTGATTGCGTGTTCCCTACTGCAACTGTTTATGTACAATGACATTGTGTAACGTTACACATACTGAGACTATCTTAGTGCATATGGTAGAGTCAGACTGCAGGGTATCTCCAGATACATCCAAACAGCAGAAGTATGCCTTCAGCAGGCCAACACACTTTCAGAAATTACCTAGGTATTTGACAAAATCTAGTTGTAACCTTTCCCTGCTATAGTCTGAGAATTTAACAAATGCTCAAGGGCATGTTCAACATTCTTCAGTAAGATGCCCCTGGATGAAATCATTCTGCACAACAAACTGCTAATATAAGTCACATGTATAGCATATGCCTGAGTTTGTCGGTATTGCCTGGGTGGCCTACAGACACATTGAATATTTAACCAATTGCATTACAAACTACCTAGAAGTTGATGAAGTGGAAACCCTTGTGATTATATACCTTCTTTCCTGTTCCACAGGAAGAGCTTATATTACAACATGTAGGCAGTCTATGGCCCCAATACCTCATTGAAATGGGCTGTGTAACAAAAAAGTTGCATGGCGGTCTCTTCTTTGGTACATGGAAACCACATTTGGTTTCCCACATTCTGTAACATGACATCGAAGAACTGGTGCAGTATTCTTGAAGCAGACTTCTGAGATGCACTACAGTGTTCCCCAACCTTTATCATTGAAAGGTTCCTGTAGGTGGTATTCTCAAAGCCACACATACATTGGTGGCCGCACGGATAGGTCCTCAACACATCCCATGAGTCTACATGTGAAGATGACACATCTCTTCCACCTCCTGCATGGTGATTCTATGTGGTCCACAATTTCAGACTTAAAGAGGGAATAAAATGTTAGGGACAGACAGCTGACATGGTGTAAAGCCATGACTACCAGCAAAGTGGTTTACTAGTACTACATCTGCCCATACAAGCCTTTGTAATTTGACTCCTGTAACTCAATAATTTTACTGTAGTCATTACATCTGAAATCAGTGTCTCCAGTAGCAATATATATATATATATATATATATATATATATATATATATATATATATATATATATACATATATAAATCTGTGTATGTGTCTCTAAATCATCCTCCCATATTGTTTACCCTCATTTGCATTCAGAGAAGCCCTCACTTTAATAATACTGCTCATTGCCATTTTGTCATACCACCATTAACATATTTAGCATATTACACTGACACAGAATCTCTTAGGCTTCCCTGATCACACTCAATGTGTCTCTGAATCACCTATATCCTCTCTGTGCCCAAAATCTCTTACTGTGATACAGATGATGTTTCTGAATCCCAGAGCATGTCTAATGCTTCTTCGCTCACACATCTTGACTATGTATGGGCATTGTACTGTACATATATAGCAGATACTGCCCTCATCATGCATGGCACTGTGATTACTATGTTTAGAATCTGGTGGAAAATTTAGTGTGTTGCACTGAGTGGGGAGGAAGAACACCATCTACTTTTTTCTGTGTAGCGTCTTCAGTTCTTATTAAAGTATACCTACCTCATGGGTATGAAACTATATAAAATAGCCCAGAATGTCTATCACTCATACAAATTCAAATAGACTAATATAATTAAGTAATGTGAACCACAGATTAAGGGTGGTACTTTTCTGCTCAGTCCCAAGACTTTGACTTTAAAAAGACCAGTTTATGTAATATGTATGTCTGTATGTGTGTGTGTGTATATATATATATATATATATATATATATGTGTGTGTGTGTGTGTGTGTGTATATATATATATATATATATATATATATATATATATATATATATATATATATATAGGTCCCATTTAAGTGATTGAAGTTTCAGAACTTTGAATCTCATATGGCCAAAACCATACGATCGAAGTTTTACACCCAGAGATCTCCATACAGTGCAGAATGGGAATATTCCCTTTTCCTCGCTGTAGTGTGATCTCAGATTTGGTATATTTTAATAGCGGGGGTGTGGGGGGTGCAGGGGGACTTGCCTCCCCCCTGCATAAATGTGTATTCATTTGTTTTTGTTTTGTTTTGTTTTTTTGAATGTTTGAAGTTTTAAAACTTCGATCATGTGGTCTCAGCCATATGACATTCGAAGTTTTGAAATTTCGATCATTCAAAGTAGACATCTATACATTTCTGGAAGGTGTTTCACATTACCCACACTACAACTTGTTTTGATAATGAAAATATTTTACCTCAAATAAATGTGCACAATGTCTATCATTTTATTTGAAAATGGAGAAGAGAGGCAGAGTACCTATATTTGTCAAACAAACTATTTTCTGTTATGCACAAGTGACTAGTAAATTTGAATTTGTTTTTATTTATGTATCAGTAACATTAATACCAATGTCATTTATTTGTTTAAATGCTACACACGGCGCCTGTACTTATGTATATATATTTTTTAACGTCAACCAAATAATATATGATTGTTGACTAAATTCTGAGGAGTTTTTATATAGTTTTTATATAATATGACCATCTTAAAATGTGTGATTAAGTTCTATTGAGGTGACGTGAATTATTTCTGTCTGCCCTAATTAGTTACTAATTAGGGCGTATGCTATGTATATAAGGATTTGGATTAACTTTGTTCAATGTAACCTGATGAAGCGCACTTGTTGAGTGCGTGAAAGCGCTTGTTCTTTTTCACATTAAATTATTGTTTTACTCATCGTGGTGGTTCCAGTGATTTGTCTGATATTCTTGACGTGTTTTTTTCGCTGGTAACCTTTGGATGGTCGTACTGGGTTTGGTGCTATTAGTATTGGTTTTCTTGTTCTTTCTCCTGGTTGACCGACACACGATGGAAATGCCAAACATCGAGCTTGACTATGTTCCTGGAGGTGCTGGTGATACCAACAACTGGAATGAGCTATTCCATCAACAGGAGAACTCTCTCCTGAACTTTGATGTTAAAGGTAGTGTTCCATCAGCTGTAACTCCGAATACCGAAAACCTACAAGAATTCTATGGGGCACTAAGGACTTTAGAAAATTATCTCTATAAGCTTTATAGGCTTATTTGGCAGAGGAAGCACCTAGAGGCATGCCTGCATTTTAAAGTTATTCCACGAGGCATGCGCGTCCTCTGCATGCCGAGCTGTGGAGAGGCTCATCCGGAGCTCCTACGGAGGTGGCAGCAACTAAATATTGACCTTGGTAACAACTACATCAAGTTGCTCATTGACTACTTCCAGCCCATAGAGAATGAACTTATCACTAAAGTTGAAGGTGAGCATAAGAATATGATTTTAATATATAAAAGTGGCTTTTGTGTGTCTAAACTGAACAATATGTTGAAGCAGCTAATGTTCTATAGCAGTAAGCTAGAACAAATTAAGCTTAGGAAGCTTAAACGGGACTGTAATGACTTCCAATCCGGCCACATTTTCATGTGGCCGAGGTTTAATGAAACAGTTGCTTCAGGAGAGTTTAGTGAGCAAACTAATTTAATTCAAAATAGCACGACCAGTGCGACCAATGTAACTGAATCAGTGAGTAATGCTCCCAACAGTACTATTTCCGCTTCTGCTCAATCGGAGGTGGATATTGCCCTGTCTGCCTCTTCTATACCCTGTAATCAGCAGGGTCTAAAAATGACAGTGATAACGGGAACAAGACCGAAGGATGGTAGTCATCACCTGGATACTACCTCTGGAGCAGCGACTGCTTTAAACTTCCCGCTGCCCTACAAGCATCGGGCGCAAACGCGCTCAACAAGCAGAGGAAGGGGAAAACGCAAGATATCGGGCGAGAACCGAGAAACCAGGAAGAAGAAGTACTAAATACTTTGTTTTTTAACATGTCTTCTCGAATGTTAACTGAAGCGGAGTGCTCTGTGCTGAACAGGGGACTTTCATTCATTCCCTCTAGAGGGAGTGAGTTGTCTGATACTCTCATCACCCTTCGCAAGTTCACTAGAAAAGTAGCCCTTAAACTGTTATTTAAAGACTCTGATAACGATGGGTTTACATACAACGTCACAGCATTAAAAAGAAAGAGTACTTTTATACCGCCCTTACCAGGCTCAGTTGAATGTTTTCAACGAGCTTGTGAGCATGACTTTTATCTTTACTACAAAGAAAAGAAACATAAAAGACTATTTGTCAATATGAATGTTATACAGAAGCATGGTCTTGATTCTTTATGTGATGATGACAGTCTGGTTTTTAGACCAGCCGATAAAGGGGGGGGGTGTTGTAATTATGGATGTTGGTTTCTATAATAGTTTGATGAATGAGATGTTGGATGACGATGTGGCTTACTCCCAAATATGTAAAGGTGAAGTAAATTCCATTATTAGAAACGTACATGATACTCTATATGATCTCCTAATGTCTAGATGTGTTGATAAATGCCTATATGAGTTTCTAACTATTGAGGTGCCATTGATTCCTATAATTAAAGGGCTCCCTAAGGTGCATAAAGGGGTTCATCCCCCGCCCCTACGACCAATAGTATCTGGGAAACTTTGGGTTACTGAGCATGCCTCTCAGTATGTACAATCTAAATTAGGCCCATTGGTAGGAGTTATACCTACTATCTTGAAGAATTCCTTCAAATTATTGGAGAATCTTAAGGATGTTTCCTTGCATGAAAGCATAAGGTCTGATACCCTGATGGTCACGTTAGATATAAAGAGTCTATTCACTAGTATACCTAACGAATTTGGCATTGAGGCTGTCAGGAGTTGTCTAACTGAATGTGAAAATCTGAGTAATAATGAGCAGCTAACTATCTGTACCTTGCTAGATTTAATACTAAACAATAATATCTTTATGTTTCAAGATAAAGTATATAGGCAAACATGGGGGGTAGCCATGGGCACCCCATGTGCAAATGCCTATGCTAATCTAGTGATTTACCAATGGGAAAAGATGTACATTTTCAAGGATGAGAGATTTATAAATAATGCTGTTTTATACAGGTGATTTGTTGATGATATCCTCCTTTTCTGGAACGGTAACATTGAATCTTTGAATGATTTTGTTAACTATATGGGGTCAACTACGTCCTTTTTGGAATTTACATATGAGTGTTCTTTTATCAGTGTCAACTACCTTGATGTAACCATCACCAAGAATGATATGAATGAGATTACAACCTCTTTATATAGAAAACCTTGTTGGAAGAATGGCATACTCCACTATGAGAGTATGCATCCAAGGCATATTTTTCCTAATGTAATAAAAAATCAGATGGCTAGGGTTACCAGACTATGTAACAATGTTGATGATAGTAATTGTCTACTAGATTTTCAGGCGAAATGCTTTGTGGATAGGGGATACCCTTTTCAGTTAGTAATGAACTATAGAAGCAATGCTGTTCCTACTCAGGGAATAGACCCAGAAAGACGTTTCTATGGATACTCTACCAGAGCCACCAGAAATATGGTACAATATGACCTTAAATACACTAATGATAAAAAATACATAAAGGATATTCTATATAAGAACTGGAAATTACTTAGTATGAACAGAGATCTACTGAAAATTGTAGGGGAGAGACCCAGTTTTAGATACAGTAACTGCCTAAACCTAAAAAGGTTATTGTGCAAAGAGAAAGTGAAAATTGTACCCCCGATATAAGGATGAAGTTTAGGCAGGGAACTTTTCCCTGTAGAAAATGTTGTATTTGCAAGTTTATCACGGTTGATCAGAAGTATGAGAATATAGAGTTAGGTATGTTGTTTGTACCGAATTTTTATGCCACTTGTGACACTACTAATGTTGTCTATCTGGCTACGTGCGAAGGCTGCGAAGCCTATTATGTGGGGATGACCACACGTAGACTTAAGGATCGGGTCTATAACCATATATATGATATAAGAAAGGCAAATACTAACAATGTTTTAGCCAGACATTGCCAATCATTCCCTAAGCATGTTTTTAAGTTTAGGGTGTTACAGATTCTGTATCCAAATAGGAGGGAAGGGGATGTATTAGGAGCCCTTGAGTTAAATGAGTTAAAGTGGATTTTAACCCTTAGGGCACACATAGAACCTGGCTTGAATTCGGCACTCAGCATTAGACCTGCACTTCTATGAGTAACCGCGGTGGCTTTATTTGCATCGTGGTTTCTTGTCCTTTGTTTTTTCCTCCCTTCCTTTACTGCTCCCTCACAAGGAGCTCTTAAATTGAATGAGTGAAGGTGGACTCTAGCCTTAGGGCCTATTTAGAACTTGGCTTAAATTTGGCCCCTAGCATCAGACCTGTGTTCTTATGAACAATCACTGATGTTCTACCTGCACTGTGATCTGTCCGCTTTGTGTTTTTCTCCCTTCCTTTTCTGTTCTTTTTCCCCTTCCCCCCCTCCTTCGCCTTCCCCCCCTCCCCTCCCCCGCCCCCCCCTTATCCTTATTTTATATTATACTACACACTACATACATACTTTACCTATTGTATTTTATTGATATGACTTCTTTCAGCAGGGGTGTGCATACATACATATATATATTTTTCAAATATTTTTGTATATATATTTTTTCTCTTATGTGTCTTTATGTGATCTCAAAAAGGTCAAAATCTAGTGAACATGAGATAAGGAGTCTTTACCATCCAGGCTATGACGTTGGTTTTATTTTATTTTTTTTGCTTCAGATTGAGCTTTACTGGTTTGGAAGCATTTTTAAATAGTTTAGGATAGGAAACGGCGCCTGTACTTATGTATATATATTTTTTAACGTCAACCAAATAATATATGATTGTTGACTAAATTCTGAGGAGTTTTTATATAGTTTTTATATAATATGACCATCTTAAAATGTGTGATTAAGTTCTATTGAGGTGACGTGAATTATTTCTGTCTGCCCTAATTAGTTACTAATTAGGGCGTATGCTATGTATATAAGGATTTGGATTAACTTTGTTCAATGTAACCTGATGAAGCGCACTTGTTGAGTGCGTGAAAGCGCTTGTTCTTTTTCACATTAAATTATTGTTTTACTCATCGTGGTGGTTCCAGTGATTTGTCTGATACACATCATTCCTTACTAAAACTGACCATGAGGAGTTTATAGATGTACTGAGCTGGACAGAATGTCCTCCTACAGCTGGACTGAGGCGATGCATATGGATGGATGTGTTAATTTGTCTGTGTGTGTATTATGTCCATATGATACCCCAGCACCAAGGCATAATCTCAGCTGCTTCAATGTGATTTACAAAATGAATGGGGATATACTCTACCATTTCCCGTCTGTCTGGTTAGTTGTTAAACAATTGTACATAAAATCGGTTAGCTTTCAAACAAATACAGCAGTTATGCATATACAGTATAGTACAACAGACACTTGTACATGGATTAAAATAATAACAAGTATTTAAAAGTTTTCTGATTTCCAGGTTTTCAGGTTTAGTAAGCAAGCATAATATCTTTCTTTCTACAGCCATGCGATCTGGCTTCCAGACTCAAGTTCTGATATTCCCCAAGTAAAAGTGCTAATAGTTAATACAACTCTAAAGGCAGAAGGCCGGTACAAACTTGAGAGAGGGAGATATGTGTGCTGTTCTACTGAAGCCTTACTTGAAAGTGCCAAGATCTTTCCCAGCTATATTAAAGGCATACCACACCTCCCTTAGTTAGAAAAAACCCTCTAGACCTTCAATAAATATAACACCCTTTTACAACTACAGTCATACAACAAATACATGATACACCCCAAAAGAAAAATAATATTTCACTGCAACTGCTGATATAACAGGACTTGCAATATGAACACTATATCTCTGTTTTTTTTCCACAAGACTAAATTATCAAGTATAGTAGACATTGTCCTGGTTTAACCATATCTCTTAAATATCCAGATTTTGCAGAATGTTCAGATTTTTCCTTATATTGTTCTTCATAACATTTGTGATTTCTGGCAAAAGACAGAAGTCACCAAATAATGACAGACATATGAGTTTCAGATTTTATCCATCCATCGATCAACAACCCATTTTTGCACATGGATTCAGGGTGTCACTTCAACAGTGACAATCATCTAGAGCCAAGGTTTACATTGCTGGGTGGCTAGCCCTGCTGAGGTGAGTTTAAGATTTTATACCCTTCAGAAAATGTGTGCTAATACAAAACCTGTTATTCTAGCAACTTTCTAGGCTTATAAGAGCAATATTTAAAACCTGTCCCTATTTTGTGGCCTTTGTCCCCCATTATTTAGGGATCTGTTAGCATTTCTTGTGCTTAGAGGTTGAGAGGTATGAATGTGACTTAATGAGATACTTTCTGTTATGCAGAGTTTGATTCCATCAGGCCTCCTTTGTCTGCTCTGTGACCCTGAGCAAGTCACATAACCAGACAATGCTTTGGTACAACTGGGAATTTGGACTAGGTTCCTTAATGATCTCATGGACTATATGTCTAGGAACTACCTATGAACTTAATAAGTAAAGGTTGCTTGACTGCTTAACTGTAGATTCTATCTTCTGTAGCACAATTTTTACTTCCTGAACTCACATCTGTTGAAGAATATTTCTCTTGGGCCTTTTGATTATGTGAGACTCAAAGTGCAAGTCTGACAACGTCAGTCATAGAAACACACATGATAAAAAATGCATACTAAGGTTAACACTACTATACCTTGGAGTATTTTGCTTAATCTGAAGTGCAGTAATCTGGGAATTAGTAAATATATATGTATGTATGTAGATATATATATATATATATATATATATATATATATATATATATATATAAGTAGCAGGATTGGAAAGTCAATGCCATGCCCCTCCCCAATCTTGTAAGCTGAACTCACCTGTATATTCAGAATTTTGAGGCTTTCAGCTGTAGGGTTGGTCTTCAGTCATGTAGCTTATCTGACATCTTATTTATGTGATGTTTAACAGTTATATATATAAACATCAAAACATAACATCTACAGTATTAACAAGAGATGCACATCAATACATCACGTAAACATTAATCAGATTGAGATCTATACTTACAGCTACTTCTCTTATGCTCTACATACAACTCATTTATCTGAGATGAAACAATCACACTCTGTATCATCCTCATGTAGTATTGTTTTACTCTGCTTCTGAAGGCAACATATTTGCTTTGGGATCTTGAAAATTTTCTTTACTATTCCCCATTTTACCCATCACACTTCTATTATTACCTTTTCCTTCTACATTGTCTATATTACCTACTACATTGTATCCTTCTCCCCTCCTTTCTCCCCTTCTATACTTCCATTTGGTTTTAAACCCACTCCTATTATTTCTTCTTTTAAATTCATCTTGGGTGCTGTTGAAACTCCATCCTTCCCAACACAGAATACTCCATCTTTCTTTCATCCTCCTTTTCCTATTTCCTCCTAGTTTTCTTAAAACTACTTTCCTCGTCCATTTGCTATCTCCCTCTAAACCTTTGCCACAACAGACTCTCTCCACCCCATTGTAATGTATTGCTTGCCCTATCCTAATACTAACTGCAGATACAGCAGATATTTCCTGTTCTACTAGGATTTAATTGTCTCTACCCCACACAAGCAAAACGTCCAAGAATCCTCTATCTGCTGCCCATACATATGAGTACATATCTGTTGTTGCAAATTCCATATAATTCTCACTCCAAAACATTCCTACTGCATATTCATATTATCCACATAATTTGCTTCGCATCTCAAATACTTAGTTTCTTCCCACCAACTTCCTGCCTTAATGTGGTTGGGAGTTTTGTACTATTAATGAAGTAACTGTAATTGGATACCAAACACAGTACTCACTTCCTGCAAACATCACACCACCTTTCAAAATTTCTCTAGGCAGTCTTTTCTGTTCTAAATTACATTTCCCATATCAAGCAGCACCAAAGTGTATCTAAATCCACTTCCTCAGCTTCTGTCCAAGCTCTGTTGCTGCTACTGCAGTCTTACATATTTTCACTTTTAGCCACTCTTATTTAAGTGCCATTCCTCTCCTTGACTGTTTACATTTTCTACCCCATAAACTTTATATCCATTACACCTTACTTATTATAGCATTATTAAATAGCAGAGTCTCCTCTGCTGTCTTGTATATATCCTTTACTTCTTGAAACAGCCACCTCACACATACTCTTCACTCTTTTAAGTCCCTTTCTATTCCACCTATAAATCCTTAAATTCCATTTTTACCTCACAGCTATTGCCAATGCACTCCCAGTTCTCATCTGCTCCATATGAACTATCTGTGCCCTCTCCCCTACCTTTCCACACAAATATTTTATCCATACTAGCCTAGATCACAGTACACTATCTCCCCTCCTCTGTCTGCTTACATTTTACAGACGCCCATTAGAATTTGTCCTCTCATCTCACTTATTGATCCACGGTTACTACTGCCACATAAGTCTTTAAGTCTAGTACAACCCCACCACCACCTTTCTAGTCTCCATCCATGACTGGCCTTTTCCTGTCTTGCTCCTCCCCCATTGCCTCATAAGTCTGACTCTTGTCTTCTAAATCTCCTCCCGTACAATATCATCTTGTAGACTAACCAGAACATGACAAGCCAAATATAAAAACGGTGGCAAGCTCATCACCATAATAATTTATATTGTCTCTAGTGAAAACAATTTTCTCTGACAACCAATCTAACACCCTCTTAACATTGTCCTTAAATCCACCCAGTTCTTATCCACCATCTCTTCCACTGTGCTATATACCTTGAATCCTAAATATTCCCCCACTCAAAAAGGGAAAAAAACGCATTCTTGTTGCCTTACTCCCAATTCTAATCTCTAACAATTTGGGGGCTGTACTGTCGTTTTTCTTTTCTGTTAATGTATGTGTTTTCATACCACTATTTAAAACATGGTTATTTTACTTTTTTTCTTATTTTATTTTATTTCATTTTGTAATCCAGGTAGGTAGACTTGTCCACATACCCTTTTTGGCATGACCTTGGCTATTAAAGCACTACAAAACATAGAAGGCATACAAGTCAAGAATAACATGGTTCAAGGAAATAGTTGTACCACAGTAACAATAAAACTGATGTCTGCATTGTGACTATAATATGTTCTTATTTACATCAGGATGTATTTATCACAGAAGGAAGATATGTGCCATTGTGGCAAAATCCGACCTGATGTGCACAGTTGCCATACATTTGTCTAATCATTACATACTTAGAAGCAGTTGTTCTGTCTGAAAAAAAGAATACCACTATAAAAGAGTTGAGCATCTCTTAGATGAATAAGTATTAATATGTATTGACACTCTTAACCATTATTTTGTAAGCATGTACAGATAGATTCCACTATGAGGTACCTTTTCAGTTTATATTTAAAGAAATTTAGGGTGTTTTCTATTTTGATGTCTGCTGGCATATGATAATGTGTAGCTAGTCCTATCTCAGAGAACACTCTTTACCCAGCTGTCTTTTTGAAGCAAAGTCTAATAAGAGCCAGGACATCCCCAAAGATTTCTCTTAGGTCATATGTTTGTTGTCCAATTAGCAATTTATTTTTTTCATGGGGGGCATTGTCTGAGCTTGATTTAGCTTTAATAACTGAACACTGATTAGTACAGTTACATGATTATGGACTGGTAGATATATGAATTCTTCCATGAGGGTGCAGTGATGGGTGGTATTGCCAGTTAGATAGACAAATTGTTAGATTTTACTTAACGCAGTCTGGAATTTATGGGTGTTTTTTGCCAGAGGGGAAAAGATTAAGGGGAAGCTGTATTCTAGTTTAGGTAATACCCAGAAAGCATTGGTTTGAGAGTGACAGGAGGTGGCATATTCTGTAGAAGAAGTTTAGTTGCCCAAGGACTTTATTAGCTACTTTGTATTGTTTAAATGCCATAGGTCAAAAATTAATCCTAGATTCATTTGTTCTGTAACCTGTGATAACTGGTTTCCGGGACTGTCATAAATGTTTAATGGTGTAAATTATGCAGCTTTTTAGATGTGACAAACAGCATAACATCAGGTTTAGATGAATTAACGAACAGTATGGTTTGTTGGGTCTTGCATAGTTTTGTGAAACTGTCTTGAATCCTTTGCTGTAGGACAGAATGTAGTTGGTTAGATTTTAGGAGCAATAGATCATCAATATACATTACCAGATTGTTTGGAGTTGTCAAAGGTGATATCATTTATGGAGAGATAAAAAATAATAGGGGGACCAGCACTGATCCCTGAGGGACTCCAGTGTTGAGAGTGCCATCTTCTGAGTGGGTGTTGTTGCAATAAACTTGAACATTTCTATTTTGCAAGTAACTTTTGAACCATAAAACTACAGGGGGACTAAAGAGGAATTTCCAGAATTTTTGCAAAAGAATAACATGGTTCACAGTTTTGAAGTCCCTAGTCATATCAATTAATACACCACATGTTAGAAGAGAGTTATTCATGGTACTGAGGATGATGTCTGTAGCTGTATAAACTACTGTCATAGTACTGAAAGCATTACAGAAACCATGCTGTGCATCACAGAGGAGCTCATATTTGTTCATAAGTCAAAAGTTTGTCTGTATAGAATTTTCTTTGAAGATTTAATGAAGATATTTTAAAAAATGTGCATAAAGTAAAAAGGCATTATTTGAAAGACAAAAAATGGAGGAGGATGAAACCATACATAACATAGATTCCACTCCAAACTATTAAAAAATACTCAGAACCCCTACTAATATATCAACAAAAATTTCTGACAATAAAATGATATAGTCATCTGCAAATTGATGCTGTTCATAGTGTCATGTATCCCCATCCCCCAACCCCAGTAGCACCACATGCATTTTCTGTAACAATGAGGAAGAATGATCTTGAAGGTGGACAGTTCTGTTTGGTACCATATTCCAGTCCACTTTTTTAGACAAGTTCCCATTTCCCATAATCCTTGTCCTTGGACCTGTATATAATGTTTTTATTCCCCCAGCAGACCTCCCAAGAATTACCACCTAAGAGACTGTTTCAAATAAAAATCCCCAGTTTACCATATTAAATGCCTTCTTCATACCCATCAGCACCACACTTGCCATCTCTCCCCCTTTTTTCTGCCCATTCTACAAAGTGAAACAGTAGCCTTCATTGATCCATAGAGAATTTGCCTTTCACTAATCCATCTTGATTGGAATCTGTTATCTTGAGCAATACTTTGTCTATTCCACTAAAAAGCTCATGAACAATTTTATATCCACATTCCCCAGCAAAATTAGCACAAAGTCTAGTGGATATTCCACAGACCCTTAAACCTTAGGAAACACCATAGTCATTGCTTCCTTCATTGACTCTGGAAACTTCCCCCTACACATTATGTTATCCATTATCACCCTGACATTATCCCCGTAAATTGATGCTACCACATTATAAAAATCAATAGGAAACCCATCTGGCCCACTTGCCTTATCACTTTTCATATGCTTAATTTCTACCATCACATGTCCTATTACATATAATAAGTCTTTTTCCCTTCCAGTAATGCAGACCCCCCACTCCTGATACATCTTCTTCATACTGTGAACTTCCTTACAAAATTTGGTGTAAAATACTTGAAAATGTTTCCTAATATCCATATTCAAAGTCTATGTTGTCCTAGTCTTAGTCTTAATCCCTTGAATCTCCACTTTATTCCATTATTTTTTCAACTTCCATCTGAATGATTTAACCCCTCCACCCTCTTCTTACCCTCCATATTGCTCCTCCCCTTCCAAATTCTGCTTCTGTTTGATCCTACACCAATCTATGGAAATCTTCCTTCATCTCCCTACTTCTGTCATTCCTAGCACTGTCTCTTTTCTCCCATCTTGTATTATACAATGCGCATAATGTTTATCATTTTTATCTGCCAAAACCTTAGCTTTTGTCTCCTTTCTCTGCAGTTAATGATATATCCTCTCCATCCCCATTACCTTTAAATAACCTATTTTCTCATCTCACCACTATCGTCTTTCCCCACCCTAGATGGAATTGCCTTAATTCCCCTTCATTTTGCTGAGATCTATTAGCATCTGACCTCCTTTTCCCCTTCAGATTCCAACTCAAAGTCTCCAGAGTGATCACAAATATTTTTGTCCATAAAGTCAGCAGCATTTATCACCCCCTATATATGTCTATAAGTATTTTGTCCAATTTATGAACCTGCTTCTCAGGGTTCCTCAGAAAACTTTATCAACTTCCCCATTTTGCCCTCTATGTATTAACCACTCCTAGTTCTTACATCGCTTGAAAAAATATATTTTATACTTTATCATATAAATCCAGTACTCCAGTCACTACTTTCTCTGTCTCCCTGTTTCATGCTTATACAGACTTATAACAAACTTTGAAGTAAAACTTCATCACCCACCCTTGGTCAATAACATGTCACCATAGCAAATGCACTCTCCTTCCATTCATATTCCCCACCACCCATCTTCAGTCCCCAAACTTTACACTGTTTATGTCCCCATCCTGTTTGTCTACCAAAATACCTGACCTTCATTTACCTCTCTTTGCACATTTTACTACTATCCACCCACAACTTTTTCTTTGCATTTGCCTGTCTCCCTAACTTTTAGCTTAAATTCCTGAAAAAATAGCTTGTATCAATAACTGAAAATAACTTTTGTCTTTAAATAGGAATTTTCAGCCCCATCATGTTCCAGGTTTCCATCCTCAACATTCTTTCTTCCCCTCTCCCCACAAATCTATGAGATTCCTCTGCAACACCTCAGAGCTGGGCTTATAAATCTTTGAGCACATCCCTCGGGGACTGTCTATGCTTACCCCAGCAGCAAGAAATCTTGGTCATTGTTCAGCATCTAACAGATACAACAGCTTCTCCACCGCCATTGACTTCAGCAATTTGTTTTACTCAACACTCCTTCATCTGTGTTAGACCAGGAATGAAGAGTAGCTTTGACCCTTCCTCAACTTAATTCTCATCCAATATATCTCTCTACCCCTTTCATCGTGTCCTGTACAACTAATTAGGTTCTTCTGTGCCTATCACTAGTACATGCATTACTTATCAACAAATAATTGAAACATACATCCTACTTTGGAAAGTACCCTTATATTGTTATTGTTTTATAATCTCCAGAAAAAAACAACAATAAATGCAATCCTCATGCATGCTGCACCCTTTCCTTCATGAATAGTCATGCGCCTTTCATCCTGGTCTATACTGTGAGTCTCCCCTGCTCCTCCTTGTTCACCCTAGGCTAATGAGCACCAAGATCTTTATGAGCCTAGCTGTGCAATCTAACCCAATCGTGTCCCTATGTACCATGACCTTTAATAGGAGGGGGCATATTAATTAGGAAGTTTCTACAGGTTATGGAGGGGTGTTGTTAGTTTTGGTATCACTGTATGCCTTTGTCTGTTAGAGACATGGAGACCAGAACTGCAGTGAATTTCTGATTTCCCATCCATTGGTCAAGGTTACACTTAAATAGGGTTAGGGATGGAAATTGCTTCACGTGGATGGGGAACCTGTTCCAAAGCATGCGAATACTCTGAGACCAATGTCTGTCTCTCCAATATGTTTTATTTATGTCACAAGGAAAATTTAAATCCTTAGAGCTAGTGGTTTGGATGCTGTTCATTTTTGTGTATTTGGAAAAAGGTCCATCAAAGCTTGATCCAAGGATGCCTTGTATGCCAGGCATAGATTGCCTGTCAGTAATCTGTAGAAAACAGAATAAAGAGATACGATTCTAAGGCAATCTGTATAGGACAATATTTTTATACCCTGGATTCTCTTGGTAAGGAACCTTTGTGGGCATCCTAACTGTTGCATGTGTCTGGTCAGATACATGCTGAAGGGGACATTGCACTCAATGATGGCTCTGATAAGGGCTGAATAAAAAGGCAGTATAATTTCCTTGGACTTGGATGACATGCTCTTACTTATAAATTGGGTGACACAGAATGATTTTCTTACTACCTTGGCCACATGTTGGACAAAGGCCAGATTACTCTCTACATATGTTCCCAGTTCCCTGACTACCAGGTCAACTCTTAGGGCTGTCTTATCAATAATGTAATTAGCCTGGGTGGCAGTTTTCCCAAAAGGCACAATAATGAATTCCTTGGCATTGAATTTTAAAATGCTATAAACACATGAGGACTACTGTTAGACAAGCTGGTGGAATTGAGATTCAAACCCACGACTGTCACCTATGCTTGCACTATAAATTAGAAGCCTAGCTGTCTAGCTAATAAATCGTATCCTTTTTATCTTGTACACAATGTTCCTTAATGTTGTGTCATTCCACCATTCTTCCTGGATAATCTCAACTCCTCTAAATTTTATGAGTGATTTGATTTTTATGCATGTATCTTCCATTTTCTCTTATCATATTCTCTTTCCTATTGCTTCCCTTCTGCTGCTTGTTTTCTTAATCCTCATTGCCTCAGAGTGTGAAGTCAGTCCCCCCCCTTGCTACATATTTCCCCATCTTCTCAAAATGTTTTTATTCTATTTTTCATCTATGTCCTACCATCAACTGTTCTCCTCTCATATCCTGATGAATCCCATCTTCTATTTGCTTGAATATTTGACAGTGTTGTATGCCAATGTAGATGTGAGAAAGTGGAGAATGCCCCATCTTCCTTCCCTTCCAGATATTCTCCATCTTTTTTTTTTTTTTGCTGTTGTCCTTCTCTGGTCATTCTCGACACATGTCTGTAATTCAGCTTGCAGTTCCATGAGTTCCTTACTGCTTGACTCTACTGGTAAATCTTTGATAATATAGATTTCTACATAACTTACCATTAGTTTTATCATGCATGTTTGTCCCTTACCACCTTTTCTGTTAGTTCATTGGTTGATCTTTACAGCCCAATGAAGGGAGAGAACATAAGGAAATGAAGTTTATTGTACAAATCCTGCACGAACACACACAGATACACTAACACTGCAAATCTCACTAATCTCACTTCTTCAGATGAAGTGCGGAACAAAAATGTATTAGTGAGATTTGCAGCGTTAGTGTATCTGTGTATGTTCGTGCAGGATTTGTACAATAAACTTCGTTTCCTTATGTTCTCTCCCTTCATTGGACTTCCACAGTGAAATTTTGTGGTTACCAGTTTGTGTTGTCGCTGTCATCTCTCTGTTCAGTGATCTGTAGAGCCCACCTTCAGGCCCAAGTATTTGGGGTACTCTGTCTACCATATCTCTCATATTCCTCCTTTCTGTTTTCTTTTGTATAGTCTTAAGAATACCCTTTTTATCACATTTAACTCCTGAGCTTTCCTCAAATCATTTAAATAACTGTGCTACCCTGCCTAATGCTTCTCTGATATCCTCCAAGAGAAGGATACTTCCATCTGTATATAGTAAGAACTAATTGTTTTCACCATGTATTTATTCATTGACCTCAGCTACTCCCTAATGGCTATGGCATGTGTTTCAGCTAATGTAAATAGGCCCTGTGAAATGTGGGCATCCTTGTTTAGTCCCTCTGTATTTCGGCTTTCCCATGTCATGAATCTTGATATACCAATGTTTACCATTATTTCTAATACGTTACTTTGACCCATTTCACACATCCCTCCCTATTCTTCTTTTCTGCAGAACTACCCATAGAAATTCCCATCTCACTGAATCAAAACCTGTCGCACCTTCCCCTTACTTTTTTCATTCTCTCGCTAAAAATTCCAATAGAACTTGTCTCCTTTTGATTGGCCAAGTTTGCCCTTCTTGTATTTTGTGTAGGAGCATCTCATCCAGTCTACTTGTTAATATTTTTACTTGTAGTTTTATCTCTGTCTTCTAGAATAACAGCCTCCTCACCTCCTGTCTTCTCACACCTTAGGTGACACTACTGTCCTAGCTTTCCTCATTGTATGTGTTATCTTTTCTGAGTATCCTATCCTTTACAAACTTTATCTTTTCTGAGTATCCTATCCTTTACAAACTCATCTACATCTCCTACTGCAGTTTCTGTCCCACCCCTGTTTATAAAACTTGACTTGACTTTCCTTTCTGTCTTTCATCTTTTTCACTATCCTTCCCAGCTCTCCTGTTGTTATCTTTGCACCTACCTTCTCCTTTTGCTGCATCTTTATAACATTCCTCTCTTTGTTTTCTTCCATTCCCATTTGTTTCACTCCCAATCTTTATATAGATTTTGGTAACATTCTCAGAGTCTCCCTAATTCTCCTATAATTTTTTACTCCACCCTTTTCCTGTTAATTTTTATTACTCCTGTCTGTTTTATGCTTTGTACTTTCTGAATAGTTATTTGCCTGGTTGATTCTCTTGATGTATTCCCCATCAGTAGCCCTTCCAGTCTTTCAGCTTCTCCCATTAAGGATGGCCACAGCGGATCACTGGTCTGCAGATTGATTGACAGTGGAGTTTTTATGGTGTTGAGTTGCCAGCCCATCCCCCAGCCTTCACAAACCATACACACACACACACACACACACACACACACACACACACACACACACATACACACACACACACACACACACACACACACACACACACACACACACACACACACACACACACACACACCATGCACCTACTGCATGTCTTTGAAACTCATAGCCCTTCCAGTTTTGTATCCTTATTACTTCCTTTGTTCTGATTTTTATTTCTATTTCTGTCTCTAAATTTTTGCAGTTTCCCTCTGTACTATTTCCTCTTCTCCTGAGCTTCATAACACATTTTGTTATATCCAGCAAACTGCTGGTAAGTAGCTTCTCTCTGCCTATTATTTTGCTGTCTTCTCGACTCTACCTGCATAATTATTTCAAGTGTCACTTTTATTCCGTCCCACCAAATTTCCCCTTGTTTCCCTCTGCCTTTTTCATATTCTGTATGACCTCTTTCACCAGCTGCTACAATTTTCTTTTATTCTGCCTATCTTCTCCATATGTAGCTGGGGTTCTACTTCAACCCATCGAAAGCTCACTTTTGCAAATCGCAAGTGAGTGAATCCACTTCAGCAAAAGTGCATTTCAGCGAAAATGCACTTTCATGAATTTTACTTCACCAAAGCATGATATGGTGGGGTAAGGGAATATACTCTTTTCCTCACTGTAGTGCAGTTTCAGAGTTGGTATGCAAAAATGTGTGTAGTGTGCTTTATTTCTGTTTTTTTGTGGATTGGTGAAGTGAAATTTGTGAAAGTGCGTTTTCTCTTAAATGCACTTTCACTGAAGTGGATACGCTCACTTGCGATTCACAAAAGTGAGCTTTTGATGGGTCAAAGTAGACCCGTAGCTGGCCCACCTTCATCCTATCCTTCCTTACCCAACTTTGTTTTCCAATATGATGATTTGCACTAGAACGTGGTCTGACATGTCTTCATCTTTTATTTCTATTCCTTTGGTCCTGAGTAGCATTTCTTGCTGTCCTATACATTTGTCTAGCTTGCATGCAAGTACTAAACTGTTTCTGTAGACCTTGATGCTCTTTCTTGTCTGTGTACTTTTCCTTCCATATCCAACTAGTTACATTTTTTTTAATTCTCTCTTAGATCCTTTTGCATTTTGCCATTGTATTTTTGTTTTGAATAGCCTGAATTTTTGGTTCTAGTTTGATATTAAAGTCTAACCTAACTGTTGCGATCTTCTTCTGTAGCAGTTGAGAACTCCACTATTCTGTTACTGCCACCTTTCTACTCCAGTATTTTACTGTTTTTTTCCGTTTTTTGTTGTTTCTTGGAATCTTCTAATTTTCACTTTTTATCCAGCACAGCTTGGATCTTCCAAGATAAGCAGCCATCTTTACTGGGCTCCCTCCACCTCCCTCTTACTGTTATTTAAAATTCTTTTATATTCCAGTCAATTCTGCTGCCAAAAGATTGAGGATGAATGTTAACTACCTTCCCTTTAGGTGGTCTAAACATTATCCCCAATATTTGATAATTAAACTTCCTTCAGATTTCCAGGAAATGTTTAATCTCAGGGGCATATGGGATAAAGGTTTCATTTGAGTCCATGTCTTGCATCGTCTGCATCTCTCCTTATTGAGTTGTACTGCGGCTGTTAAAATTATTTCCCATTATTTTAATATGTCTTTAGGCATGTTCCTACTCTACCCTCGCCCATTGTTTAAGAAGATAATCACATTATTACATACTTTCATTTGGAACGGTAGGAGGGAAGAGTCAGCTGTGCAATGTTGTGTATGTCTTCCTATTTTTTGGTTTGGGGCTGATTGCAGCAAGCATGCTAATGCATTGTTATTGTTCTCCATATTTTCACTAAATCACACTGCTGTACTCCAGTGGGCTTTAATTGAAGATAAAATTATTAACTCTTTCTCCCATTGGAGGCTAAGCTTGTATCTTAAAACTCTTACAAACAATCCCAGAACAGGGCACTCAGTTTCCCATAACAATTTCTGTTCCCCTTTCCTTAGTTAAAACCTACGACTCTACAAATGGGGTTCAGTTATCCCCCTTTGGGTCAATACTCATGTTATCTATGATGCATCCCCTGTTGTTGAGGTGGTTGGCAGATCTCACAAGGGTCATAGAGGGGAGATGTACCCTGGTTGTTTTTGAGGATTTGCAAAAAGTGAGAGGGTTACCTACAGCTGATTTCTGGAAGTTTTTGAGACTTTGTTATATGATTAACAGATCCCCCTTTGTGGAGTATATTCCTCTGGTGTTTTTTTCACTTCTTACCCTACCAAAGAATCCCTTTTCCTTAGATACACAAAAAATCGCTACAAGGCCACACTTCTGTATATATTTTTGACTGTATCACATAAGACAGAAACTCTTAATTCTGTTTCCATGTCTCTCCTCTCTAGATTATCATCTCTCCAAGAAGCATATCACATCCTTCTACAGGAGATCTGAATCTTCTGCCCATTTCTTATGGATTTGAGAAGCAGAAACATTTTATTCATAAAGGATATTGGGGCTCAGCAAGAACAATTAGTACAAGTGTTGCTTCTGAGATTCCCCTATCAGGCTTGTGGTATGATCAGCTTTACCATTATTCACAAATGTTTAGGATTGCCCTTCTGTTCACAAATTACGGGCATGATCCACTCTATGCCTTAGCCAGTTTTTTAACCAACAGTTTCCATGTTCTAAATCTTTTAGTGGAGTTGGATTTTTCATTCCCAAAATGTAATTTGTCTCTGGCCCAATATTGATGGATTTACTGTCCAATGTCAGGGAAAATGGCATCAGAGATACTCTGTCTAGGGATCTGAATCCATTCTGCAACATCAGCAGAACAATTTGGAGGGAGATATATCTCTCATAGAGGATACTGCTGCTCTGGAACAGACTATTCATTCACATAAAACAAAGCTCATACCGGTTCATATTCAAGCACAACTTGGATCTATGCATGGGAATCAGAAAATTTACCCCAGGACTGCCCTAATACTAATGGACAGAGGTAGCTCTTAAATGCTTTGTCACATGCATGAGTTCCCTCAGATTGTATATTTATTTTTTTTATTTATTTTTATTTTACATTTGTTGACCGGGCTAGTCCAACTGGATATATGTCCATTTTTAGTGGAGGCCCGGGGAGAAAAGTTCCAACATAGATGAAAATAAAACATAAACATAACATACGAAATAATATATTAGTAATACTAGAACACAATTATAAACAACTTGTAGAGTATCCTTTTAAGACCAGAGAGAATTAAAAAAAAAGACTTGAAGATCAGGTACTTAACATCAAATAAAAAGGAAAGAATAATATACATTAGCTGGGAGCATGTACATAGAGTAATGAGCAAGCAGATTAAGTCACAATTCTTTGGTAGTGTAGTTAAGAGCATGATTAAGTTAATACAAATGCTGAAGACACATTCCTACTGTTGAAAGCTAAGAGACCAGGTTAAAACACTGAGATGGTTGTATAGAAAGACTAGGTAAGTACAGACTTAGTTAGCTAACAGCTCATAATCTGTAAGGTTAACGAAAAGTACTGGTAGTGCAGCAGTACTAAGATCAAGATGCAGGCAGCAGCTTGCATGATTCCAGTTATTCTCATTTGGCAAAATATGTAATTATCAACCATGGGATGCGGGATGATTAAGACCAATCTGATACCAAATGGGATAGGTTAATTATTGCACCAAAAGGGAAACTGGCTATGCTTAAAATGGTCCACAAGGGCTAGCTAGCCTAGTACTTACCTATGAACCCACTTATTGTTGCACATTTCCATCACTATAATTATATTTTAAACAGGCATTGAAACACCTATATATTCTCATCGGAACATCAATCCCTCCCCTAAAAACACTAAGATTGTAGTTACTGTATACAAATACCTCCGCAGGCATTCAGTTTTAGTAACTTCTGGTTACCTGTAATAAGCCAGTACCTGAACTTTCATCTTCTGACAACAAAGACCATTCTTACCTTAGCACTTCACTGGTTCACATTTTCCACCTTAATCTTACCATTCCTGTCAGTGATTTCTTATCAGCCTTGTACAACTAACCAGATCTTGTATTTAACACCCTTGCAGTCTTTGCTCTCAATGTTTTCTCTAGCAAGCTTACAAATTAAGAGCAAAATGAAGAACAGAAGAGTTGATTTCAGCATCAAAATTGACTACACCCCTCTATATCCTACTTAATTTCTTCTTGGCCACTAGAATAACAAATCCTATCCATATGGACAACCATCTCAATTTCCTTTGGCCCTATCTCAAGACAAAGAATATGAAATGAGATAAAGTAGCAGTCAGAGAAACTGAGACAAAATTAAGAAAGGCTCTTAACTGGAAAACCTCAGGTGTGGAGTTTATTTAGGGGGATTGATAAAGAGAGAAACATTTGAGATCTAAGGTTGTAAGTGGAAGTTATTTTGGATTTCCAGCTAGTGAAAACATTGAAGATTTATAATTAATTTAGTTTGTGTGTTAAGGATACTAGCTTGTGTACTGGAAGCCAGTTTGTCTTTCCTAATGCTGAGAATGGTACTTTCTTTGAGGTGCCAGAGTGATAAATCTGCATATTTGATTGGTCAAGGTTTGAAATGTGAACTGTTTTTTTCTTTGATGCTTTGGCAATACTACAAAGGCTGTACCCTACCCGAGTACATAAGATGCCAATGGTCATTTATGCATAAAGTGTGATATCTTCTGGGCCCAGAAAAGCAGATTGTTAATTTTAGATTTAATGACATTAATGTGAAATTGAAAGTCAAGCGGTTGGTCTAACCAGATCCTAAGGTGTTTAAAAATAGAAATGATTTTTATTTTATTTATTTATTTATTGGCATTTGTTAACCGGGTTAGTCCAGCTGGGTTTGTGGCCTATTTTCAGTGGAGACCCGAGGAGAAAAGCTCCGACAATAAAAATACAATTTAAGAATAAACAGTTTAAAAATAAATGCAAGGACAGTTTTACAATTCCATAAGTAATAGATGACATATGGAGATATTACAGAGAAACAAAATACTTAAAGTCAAGGAAAAAATAATTCTAATACTGTAGAGTACCAAAGTATGCACAATATGTACAAAATAAAAAAAAAATTAAAAAAGCAATTCCGGCAGAATATATTTAGACCTACCATCTGTAATAACTGACATATGTAGATATGAGACACACTAATTCTAGTACTGTAAAATACCTGAAATATATACAATATGTACAACAGAGAAATATTCAACAGATATGTTTAGACAAACATTGTGCAAGTAGGCATAATACTAAGCTGAGGAGAGTTTGTATGGAAGGAAAGAAATGAAGGAGTAGGAGTTAAGTTAAGCTGGGGTTTGACAGGGGCATGTTTTGGAGTTAAGTAAATGAAGTTTAAGTTTCTCCTTGAAGTGAGATGGGTGTACAATGCAACACATATCTCTAGGAAGTTTGTTCCAAGCTTGGGCCATAGAGTACTTGTAAAGAAGTTTACCTACTGCTTTTTTGGGATAGTATATTTGTAGTAGTTGCTGATTTGATGTCCTAAGGGTACGGGGTGGAGAGTGCTTAGTAATGAAGGAAGACAGAGCAGGACATGCTAGAGGTTTATGGACTATAGTGTGTACCATTTGCAGTTGGGCTAGTAACAATAGATGTGGGAATTCAAGCCATTTGAGAGAGTAGAGATAGGCAGTGATGAGTATTAAAAGGAGAGTTAGTAATAAATCGAGTTATCTTTTGATAAGTCTGCTGGAGTTTGTTTAAGATAGTAGTTTGAATATGGGTGAGCACGGGAGCAGCATAGATAAGGGAGGGGAGAAGAAGGGCTTGAGCAAGAGTGAGTTTGGAATTAGTTGTTAAGAATTTCTTATGGCGATATAGTAAACCAAGCTTTTGGTTTGTCTTTTTTAGACATTGTAGAATGTGTAAGTTAAATTTGAGTGCATCATCAATAATGACCCCTAGGAGTTTAGAGTAGGATTCTGGTTGAATAGTAGTGTTATTTGAGGATGTAATGGCAAAGGAAGATTTATGGTGGGATAATGATTGAGGGAGGAATAGTAGAAGTTTGGTCTTTTTTGGGTTAAGGGTGAGGAGATTGCTAGATAACCAGTGTTCAGTAGCTAGGAAGACCTGTTGTGTGAGATCTTGGAGTATGGTGATGTTGTTTCAGGTAGTAATGAGCATAGAATCATCTGCATATTGGATGAGGGAAGATGTATTGCAAGCTGTATGAAGATCATTGGTGAAAATATTAAAGAGAAGGGGCCCTAGGATGGAGCCTTGTGGGACCCCAGTTGGGACAGATAGGAAAGGAGAGGAAGAGGAGAGCCATTTTACTGATTGTTGCCTGCAGGATAAGTAGCTAGAGAACCAGGCAAGGGAGGAGGAAGTCATATTGAGGTTAGCAAGTTTGGATAGTAGGAGAGGGTGAGAGACTGTATCAAAAGCTTTAGATAAGTCAAGGAAGAGACAAGATACCAGTTTGTTATTATCAAGGGCTTCAGCAATTGTATGAGTGAAAGATAGGAGGGCAGTAGTTGTGCTGTGTTTAGGACGGAAGCCATGCTGGGTGGGAGTTAGGAGGTTGTGTTCAAGAAGGTAGTTGAGTAGTTGAGAGTGGATGCATTTTTCAAGAATCTTAGAGAGGGGGGGATAAGATGGCTATAGGTCTGTAGTTAGGGGGGGTCAGTTGTGTTTCCACCTTTATGCAAAGGAATAGTGTAAAAAGATTTCCATGATATAGGGACAGTAGCCTCATGTATAGATCTGTTTATAAGTATGGATAGTGGGAGGGCAATAGAATCAGCAGCAAGTTTAAGGAAAGAAGGAGGCAGGTTATGAGTGGAGGGAGAGCAGGGTTTGAGTTTCAGGAGAAGTGATCTGATGTAGGAAGTGGAAACAGGGTGCAAAGAAAAAGGTGGGCTTTTGGATGGTTTGGGAGGGTTTGGCAGAGGAGTAGAATTGCAGGTGGGAGGCATGAGTGTTTGAATAGTATCAGTGAAGTGGTTATTGAGTAGAGTTGCTGTTTCAAGAGATGATGAGTTTGGGTAGGGGCAGGGGTTTGCAGGGGAGCCAGGGGAAAGAATATTATTAATGGAGGCCCAGAATATTTGAGGGTCGGCTTTGTTATTAAGTTGGGCAGTGTTATAGTAAGACCCTTTTTCTTTGTTGATGTGCTTTTTGACAAGATTTCTCAGGTGTCTATAGCTATGGAGTAGGGGTAAGTCCTTAGATTTTGTCCATGCTTTCCAAGCTTTGTCTCTTTCTAGCATTAGGGACTTTGTTTCTTTTGATAGCCAGGGAGCATGCTTGGATTTTAGTCTGATCTTTCTAGAGGGGGCCAGTGAGTTAAGGGTGTCTAGGAAAATATTATTAAATCTATGCATGGCATCATTTATAGGGATATGTTTGAGGATGGACCAGTCTATGGAAGATAAAATAGAGTTAAATTGGACAAGATCGAAGTTATAGAATTTGCGGCAGACTCTATAGATGTGGGATTTGGGAAGTTGGGAGGGGACACAAAGGGCAGAGATGGGTAGGTGGTCACTAAGTTGGTCAGGATGTGTTGCAGGGTTGAGGTTTAGTTGAGGGGAATTACTGAATATCCAGTCAATTATTGAGCTAGACTGTGGGTTTTGTGGTAATGAGTTGGAGATTATATAAGTTGTTTAAAACCATGGAGGTTAATACTAAGTTGGGGTGAGTCTATTTTCAGTTTGGACCAGTCAAAGTTGACATCACCCAAGATGAGGGTTTCTTATGGAATGTTGAGGGAAAACCAGGATAGGATAGTTTCAAGGATTGCTAAGTTGTTTCCAGGAGGGCTATAGATAGAAGCAATAATTAGTTTCTTGTGGGGGCCAAGGTACCAGTTTAGTGCTATGAGTTCAGCAGGATGAAAGTTAGATAAGGGTGTGGGTAGTGGGGAGTGGTTGAGAGTGTTTTTGTACGGGATGGCAACACCACCTCCTTTTTTAGATAGCCTATCTGAGCGATAGATGTTATAGCCTGGTGGGAGTATTTCATTATTTGAGATATGTGGCTTCAACCATGTTTCTGATAATGATATAATGTGAGGGTTAGTGTGGGCAACCCATGCATGGAAGTCAGTAGTTTTTTTTTCAATCAGTTATTTGTTAGTGCAGAGTATACTCCAGTGCAGAGACTGGAGTGAGTTTTTGTCGTGTCCTAAAGAGCATGGATTTTGTTTTGTTAGTGTTAAGATGTGCTTGTTATGAGTAGGCCAATGAGATAGTGAATCAAGGTCCTTTTCAAGCTCTTTTTAGGTGGTGGAGTGAGAGGTATTGGGTCATTGGATAACGATGCCATCTGCATACAGGATAACTGGAGTCTGTGGAAGGTGTGCTGGGAGTTTATTAACAAAGCTTGAGAACAGATCTTTGTGGAATACCTTTAGTTAGTGGGATGAGCTTGAGGAAGTGAATCCTGTCCAGATGTTGAACTTGTTGAATTGTATGTGGAAGAGAATGCTTCTAAACCACAAGACCGAGTCTCTTCTTATTCCAAATTTTAGTAGGGCTATTAGAAGCAGTTCATGATCAATAAGATCATAGGATTTGGTTAGGAGGCCTTTATCCATGTTACACAGTGTATTGTCTGTCAATGTGTGGAATGTGGTCATGGTAGTAGGACTGGACAAAAATTCCTGCTGATAAGGTGAGAGAATTCTGAATATTTTCATATGGTGACCTGAGACAAGAAGGTTTTCTAACATTTCCCTAGTTCAGGTAGTATTGAAATTGGTGTAAAGGCCTTCACATCCTTTTGCTTTGCAGTTTTGAGCAAGGGTATCTCTATGGCATGTTTCCATCGATTTGGGGTTATATTTTTAGACAGGCAAATTTTATAGATGTGTAACTTTGGGGAAATTATATGTTCTTTACACTGAATCACGAAACAGACCAAAAGTTTATCTGCTCCAGAAGGTGTGGCAGTGGTGACTAGAGCAAAGGTTTTTATAATGACTTTTGCAGAGATTTTATTTAAAGTAGAAAAAGGGTACATTGGATAGATGTTCCTCAACAGGGTTGACAACATTAGACGTGATGGAGGGGGTAGGAAGGAAAGTGCAAAAGTGTTTCAGAAAATCTTACAGCTGTAGTGAGCCTGGTGAATGAGTTGTTTTTGTGTGGGGTTTTTGTTGTGATCAGCATGAGATGCTGTTGCTAAATTTCTAGAATTATTTTTGATTTAAGGGCATGTTGTTGCTTTTGTAAGGCACCAACATTATGCCTTCTGGTTTTTTTTTATTTGTATTTTTTTTTTTGGGGGGGTGCTAAATTTCTGAGCTGGATGAATTTCTGTTATTTTTTAGTGGTGGGATTTTGCTTCCAGTTGAATCATGTTGTATCTCTTTGTTTGTAAGGTGTGGGCTTTAAAGATGACCGGTGATTGTATCCTGAATGTGAAATGTATGACACAAATTTTGTTCTAGTGTCATCCTTACTCTTTCTCTTTCTTATAGAAACAATCATAATTATGCACCTCTATTGCACTATTGCTCCTGTTTTCATTGCCATTTTCTGAGAAGTTATGATGCTTGCACTCTGCTCTCCAGAGCCACTTCATCCTTAGCCTTCTTCCTATAAATAGTCATGATGAAGCTAGACAGGTTTGTCCACACCTGGTGTATGCTGATGTATTTCTATTAGCCTAGTAAAAATAAATGAATGCCAATACTTCCTGATGTATCACATACTTTAATATGTTTATCACAATCTGTATCACATATTCCACATTACCATCTGATTGCAAATGTTTTGTACTCAGAGCAATTTGCTGAAATGCATAGTAATGTATTTTTACTTCTCCCTGGTACCTTGCCCCAGTGCTTACCCTTCCTCTGCCCATTTTGTTCATTTGTTACTTCAGGAGTGAAAACCAGCAATGCCCAAACTAGCCCATTCATTCCCACTGGGGGTCTGATTGTGCCATCCATCCCCCTGGTGAGAGATGGACATTAGGGAGCACACCAATGTGCTGGTCCTGCAGGGTACCTCATCCCATTTCTCCTGACTCTTCTCCATAGACAGCCAGCTGATACAAGATGGCTGCCAGAGCGGAGAATAATGTGTATGCTACCATTTATGTCATCTCAAACTCACCAGCACATACACTGCTTAACAAAACAAGCTTTTCCCTTTCTTTTAATTTGATGGTTGCCTACTCTTTGATTGGCATCACCAATGTGGCAGGCTAGTACACCTCCATCTCCCCAGGATGGGCAAGCTGGCATCATCTGATCTGGTCCATCCCCCCTGCTCAATCCCTCTAGTACCCATGTTATTAACTGACCATGGATCATCTAGGTCATAGTCAGGGCTCCATCCCTCTATATCATGGTGGCAGCACAGGAATATTTGTTATCTCTTATATGCAGATTGAGGTCCAGTATCTGATGTTACATGTTCAGGAATTCCACTGCTGGAATTACTTTCTCTAAGTCTGATTACTAAGGTGGCTGCAGAATCCTTGTGTTGTACTCATTCTGGGTATTTTGAATAACAGTCTACACATAGCTGGAAATTTAACTTATAGTGCTGAAAATGTCAGCTCACACCGTTAACCACAGAAATGGCTGAATTTTATGATACATCAGTTCATCTTTTTGATTTTTTTTTTTCTACGTGTGGCAAAAAGCTCACGGTTCTGACCATTTGCTCGTTCTGTGCCATCATGTTAGGTCAATACATTGTATCTCTCACTCTCTCTTTGCACTTAGACATTCCCAAATGAGCTCATGAATTTTCAGTAGCATCCAATTTCTTAGCTAAGATAAGGTAATTACTTTCTCACCCTTAAGTAACTGACCATTTTTCTAAGATTGCTCTTCGCTGACAGCATAGTGTGGTTTGATCAATGGATGTAAATGCTTAGCAATGTCTGACCATCCTAACATTGTAGCTTCTTTCAACAGTTGCTTTTGTTTGTCTTCCCCTGTTGTCATTTTAAGTTCTTGCATCTTCTCAGTAATCACTGGAGTTTGTGTCACTACCAATAGGACTTCCACATCTTTCTTCACTAAATCTTCCTCAAGCTAACTCAGGTAATCTTTAGTCAGCATGTCAGCTACATTTATTAACTTTTCCAGGCTGATAATGATCTTCACCATCATGTTTCTGCAGTATTGGCAACAGTCCTTGTAATCTAGCTAGCTTTCTGCAGTTAGTACTTTGCAAAGGTTTGTGATCTGTCTCAAGTTTAATACACTTTTTTTACTTGTAATTGTAAAATTTCTGCTAACCAAAGTCTATTGCCAGCATTTTCTGCTGAGTTTATGCATACAGGCCTTGAGCACCTGTTAAAGCTCTAGCTACACAGATGATACTTATCCTGCTTGTAATAGCATTATTCCTAGTCCTTTCTTGTTTAAATCCACTTAAAGCTTTGTAGATTTAGGTATAGTGGTTACCAGTAATTTGAAAAATTCAAAGCTTTGCTTGCACTACCGGCCAACTCCAGAGTGTATCTCGCTCAAGTAGCTTTCTCAAAGGTAGAGTTATATATGACAAATGAAGTATAAACTTAGACAGGTATTGTACCATCCCAGAAATTGCATTAATTAGTGCTTGCCTGTTAGAATCTGCATATTTATAATGGCATGTACCTTATCATGGTCTGGCTGTAACCAATAAGCACTTAGAAGATAGCCCATATGCTCAAAGATGAGACATCTGTTTTATGCTTAAATGTCTTCAGTCTCAGATATTGTGATCTCAGTCTATTTAATTACTTAATTAATGTAGCACTCCCAAAAAAGTCACCAATATTTTTTACAGTAATGCTAGGGCAGTATTCATAATCTCAGCCTATGCCCCACAGTAGGGTTGTGAGCAGTTGCAGGACCTACTAGATAAAACAGTACAACATGAATTGGTGTTGATAATGGGAGGTTTTGCACATCAGCTACAAGCTGTGGTCACACAAGACTTTAAGATCAACAGAGGCTAGGCTGAAGACATGATAGTTGACTAGAGAGAAAGCACAACAGTTCAAGGAATTACTCAGGGCTCTAGCATCCCAAGGAAAGAAGGAAATACTGTGGGTGGAGTTGAAGAAGAATAGCAGTGCCTCAAAACAGCATGTGCGAGGACTACAGAACATATACGTGGCCAAGCCAGGTATGGAAATAAGGTACATAAGGAAAGCTGTTGGTGGAATGCAGAAGTCCAGGAAGTCATCAAAAGTAAGAAGGAGTGCAGAAAAAAGTGGGACATCAAAAAGATGGACCAGGCTAGGAAGGAATACTGGTTGGCTAACAACAAAGCCAAGAAAAGAGTTGCAATAGCAAAGAACAGGGCATTGGAGGCACTCTACCAGCTTCTGGAAAATGATTCAGTAGATGGCACAAATAAACTATATCAAGTTGCAAGACAAAGACAGAAAGATAAATAAGATAGTCAGACACCCTTCATAAGAGATGCCAGCAGCAGCCTTCTCATCAATCCACAGGGCATCAAAGGCAGATAGAAGGAGTACTTCCAGCAGCTTCTAAATGAAAAAAAAAAACACAGAAGCTGTACTGCCCCAGACATAGCTTATGATGAGAAAAGAAGAGGAGTCCACCCTAGGAGAAGTAAAAATAGCACTATGGAAAATGAAGTCAGGGGGAGCAGCAGGCTCAGATGAGGTCACGGCAGATATGATAAAGATGCTGGGTGAGATAATGGAGAAATGGCTTTGCAGGATACTCATAACAGTGTAGAGAGAAAGGCATATCCCAGATGACCGGAGAATAAACATACTAGTGCCAGTGTTCAAGAACAAGGGATATTCACAACTGTGGACAATACAGCGGTATCACACTCCTGTCACATTGCATGAAAGATCTGGATAGGGTGATTGATAAATGAATATGCAGAGTATTAGAAAGTAAGATGGGAGATGAGCAGTTTGGATTCAGATCAGGATGCAGCATGACTGACCTGATATTTGCAGTGAGACTAATACTGGAGAAGAAGCTAGAGATGAGGAAAGAGTCCAACTAGGCATGCCTAGACTTGAAGAAAGCATATAACAACAAAGCTGATTTGGGTAGTCCTGCGGTGGATTGAAGTCCCAGAAACATTGGTAGAATTAGTGCAAGCTATGTACAAGGACCCAATGACTCAAGTATGAACCATGTTTGATCTCGCATAGAGGTTCCCAGTGGGAGTGAGTGTATACCACTGAAGTTCATACCGGTGATAGACTAAATTAGCAAACAGGTCGGAGGACACAGATCAACAAAGTTGCTGTATACAGATGATGTGGCATTACAAGCAGACTCTGAGCAACAGCTTTACCAAAGGATAGGGGAATGATGCAAAACTGAAGGCACGTGGGATAAAACTGAATACAGATAAGACAGTTATAATGGCAGCAAATGGTGGGGTTCAGAAGAACATGAGAGCTGAGCTAGAAGGAAGATAGTGGAACAGGTTAACAGCTTCAAATATCTAGGAGGGATGGCTGAGGAGAATCTGCCAAGTAATAGTGCCATTAAGTGACTCATGGCCCTAGCAAAAGATCACATACAGAATTCAAATGCAACTAAAAAATATGAAATTAAGAGGTGTAGTAGAAGTTGTAGTGTTGAAAGTGGATTATTTTCAAGTGAAGTTTCAGCATGACCAAGACCTGCAGTCAAGAGAAGTGGTGAGGCTCAGCGGGAGAGTGAGCCTGCAATGACCCTACAATGGATTTTGTCATGGTTCTAGTGAAATTGGAAGATGTGCAAGTTATAATTGCATCTTTGCTACCAAAGTGGGTGAGAGGAGTGCAAGAATCTCTAGTCTGAAAACAAGATAGAGGTGCATGTGGTGCTATAGCGCCAGTTGTAAATAACGAAGAACAAGCTCTCTCTAAAGAGTTCTATGAAAATGTGCCAACTAAATGAAAATGTCTAAAACAAAGTGTCTTCTTTGGCATTTCCACTTAAAAAGTAGTATATTCCAAACAAGGAGAGCTCTACACTGGGCTACAAGGCTAATACCAATACTGGAAGGTCAAAATGCTACCTGAAGGCCATGCCATAGGTCTATAACAAAGTTACCAAAATTACGCTAGTAAAAACACTACTAGAATCCTATGGTCCTTCAGACTCACTATCTGTCATGGGTCTGTACCAGTAGGGGATGTTAAATGCTCCATTCTTGAACTGTGATTATTCTGACATGCATGCATGCATCATTCAGTCTTATAACTCAGATCTTATGAAGATATGTGAAAAGGCAAGGCACATAAATAAGCCAATGTTTGCGGACAATTAAAACAGACATACAGCATGTGTGGAGAAGAATGTTAGTAATAAAAGTATCTAACAGGCTATATTTGGGAGTGAAGGGAGCAAAGAGAGGAAACAAAGGGCAAATTTCTTTACAAACAGTGAGGAAATGACTGTATAGCCTGTAATGCACGAAGCGCTTTGAAAACATTGAAGCTACTGATTATTTGGGCTGTTTTATTTTGGACTAAAATTTTCAGGAACAGTATTAAACACGTGGATTAATACTGAAACCAGCATACTTTCATTTTTTGCCTTTAGGTTCAAGTATTATTCAAGGCCCAAAAGTACTTTTATAAAGTAAACAGCTTTGAGTTCTGGTATTTAAACGTGATTATTTCTCTGTCCAGAGGAGCTATATATTAATAGTTAATTCTGCACAGCATAGCCTTGCTACCATGTAAAAAAGCATTTTTTGCTATTCTAATGGAACATAAATATTGACTCTTTATGTTGTTTTTTCATCCATTTAATTCCTTGAGGTCCACCTTCCTAATTTCTTTCCATCCTTTAAGTATCTTTACTTCTACTTTTCCATAGTTCCCTTTTCTAATAGCCTCCTGAATATGCTTAAATTATGTCGTGAGAAGTAATAATCTTAATTTTTCTACTTCATTTCATCCTATCTCTATTGAACTCTTACCCCACAACCTAAAATTACAGTTTAGCATTTTAGTCATTAATATCTTGGGTTTTTCAGGTGACCTGTTACTAATAATCTTGTAAACTGTATTGACTTATTTGATCAGTCTCATGTCTTCTCACCTTAAATGCTGATACAGATTTTATGCTCTTCCTTGAATACTTCTTTCAGACCCTTTCAATCTACAGTGGTAAAAGCATCTTGTAACTCTTTGAAGCAGTCAATACCATGCATTACATCTTGCAGGCACAAGAGGGAGGTTGACATGGTGTTAAGATGTTTCCCTTACAGATGTGAAGTGAAGGGTTTTATTCTACAATGGGGTAATTGGCTAGGGTTAAAATGGCCCACTGGGGCCTGACATTATGCAGGAATTAGAACCTCACTTTTAATATACTACACACTGCCTTAAACTAAGTTTGATATTTTAAGTTGCTTGTTACTCATACATTTCTGCACAGAGGCATTCAAATGTTAACTATCTGTAAAAATTATGAAATGTAATAATTTACTCTCTACTAAGTGTTTCTGTCCACTTTACCTTATTCAATTAGATACATCATTGGTTTATTTCCCATGCACATCCTTGCTAAATCCTAGCAAGGCAACCAGTCCATGTGCATCCTTATCACCTCAGTTTCTATTTCATCAGTTATCATAAGGTTTTCTTATCTCTTTGACCTTTTTCCAGGGGGCCCTTACCAATTGTTTGTCACTTGACCCCACCCTGACATCAGCCTTTTGTGTTTAATTAACACTGCTGCATTTATTTACTAAGTTTTTTCAGAGGCCAGCACATAATCTTCTTGTCTGGTAACTCAACTCTCTTCCACTTTCCCTACTTGAATCATGCAAGAGAACAGCAGGAAACCACACTTGACTATCACTTTCCTAGATATCATCATCGCTGACTGATTATTTAGTAGAACGTGAGTGACCTACTTCAAATCTCTGTTTCTGAATCATGTTCTCATGTGAGAACTATGAGCAGGATATAACTATAACAGGATACATTTCGGAAAGGGAAAGTGGATGAGAAAAGAAAATGATCCGTTCTTCTGAAAAGAAAAGCATAAAAGCAATTAATTTTCAGGATACACAAAGTGAAACATAAGTGTAGTATGGCACTCTGCAGTTGATGAAATAAATCGTTCCTTGTGCAGGTGAGATCTGTAGCCTTACGGCAACAGGGAAAGATACTGATATGCTGGCAAACATTCAAAAAAATGAATAAGAAATGAATGCTGGAACAACATAAGGAATTCATTTTACTAAACTCATTATTTAAAAAAGTTTCACAATGAAAACATAGAATTTAAAGATACTGTGACAACAGTAGTAGCCCATTAGCTATTAATATTATAATATTAGATATTTATTGATACCTAGAAACACTGTTTAACATTAGTATACGGGTACACTTGCCTCATTACTTCTGATCATTTCTCTTTTTGCCATGTAATAGTAACCCAACAAAGTGTGTTTGTCAGTCTTACTCTAAAACTGATATTTTATATGTGCCAATACTACCTTAAATAATTTCTGTCTCCCTACTTCTGAACCCCCAATTACAGGAGAGCAAGTTCCATGTACCCAGCACTGCTATTGTGAAAATGGTATATTGTATTGCCTCTATGTGTTTCTCAAACTTTAAAGCAATACCTCCTTTTTCTTGTATGTCTTTTTTCTGAACAGTATTATGCTCTTTAACTTTTTAAAACATCATGAAATAACTGAATGATTTTTTTATGTTTCGGCTCCTATTGCAAAAAGTAGGGGAAGTGTCCCTCCATGCTCTGGCCAAATTTCCCCTAGTGCTATAAATTTAACCTCGAGTCATCCCTGAAAAGAGAACACTAGCTTATTGGGAGTAACCTAGTCATCAATAAATAAATAAATCTTTATTTTGCTTCTGCTTTCCTTCATAATATGCTATTAAACTGCTTTGTTCTTCTGCTTAAATGTTCTTGGTTATTAGCAAATTTGTTGTTCCCTAAGCTAATAATGTTTCTTTTATACCCACCATAAGATGGAGTCAAAAACCTGATCAAGGTACCCTTTCAGTGACCTTAGTGCTCTAGTAACTGAGGTCTAACTGTATAAATAACAATGGATAGTGTATTACTTTTGATTAATCAGGCAAGAAAAATGCCTTCATACAAAACTTAAATCTAATAAATTTTCTCCAGATTTACATGCCTTTTGACTCTTGAAGCCTTCTTGGTCAGATGTCTAGAAATTTATTTTTCCACACGCCATTATGAATGTTCCTGTTTTATGGGACTGAAATAGAAGATCTTCCACTGATTATGAACTGAACAATTGCAGGGAGCTCTGCTAGTTTAACAACCTCACTAAAACAAGTTGCCCTGGATTAGTTTTACAAAGAAGATAGCATTCTCTGGAGAGAAGCTTGAGCTGGCCCCATCCCTCTGCCCCCTGGTGTATGAACTGTCATCTAATTCACCCTTTAATAAGGAAATCACTAGCATTATAAAAAATAATCTCAAATCCCCTTCCGAATATGACATCTCTATCTTTGGGAAGAATTCAGACAACTGCAATAAGAATCCCTTCCCAGAAACTCTTCCCACGTCTAAACATCCAGCAGAAATGAAATGCACATCCACCTACTATATAATCTAATCACCTTCCTCATATTCACTTTAATTGCATCACTCATACATCACATTCTCCATCTCAAATGCTACTCAAATTCTTAGCCTCCTTCAATGATCCTCATTTTCCTTCAGGAACTGCATTACATTCGTGTAGCATTTTCAACAGCCTTTGTGCATCCACACACACATGCAGAATCAGACATTAAACAGGCATCCTTCCTCACACTTGCCCTCATACTTCCATTCTGTATCACAAAGGAATTTGTTATCAGTAAGCATAACAATCACTATCATCATACAAACATTACAAATGTTAATCAACTGCATAAACGTACGTCTAACGTTCATATTTTGTTACTATGATACAGTGATATTTAACCAAATATTAGGCCTGAATAAATTAGCTACTACAATTATTGGCATCAATATATTGAACAGATAGCTCCACACTAAAACTAATTTGAGTTGCCAAAGCCTATGTAAGAAAGCTACCAAGCTCCATGTATAGATACAATATTACTCACCAGACATACCTCAGGTTTACCAAAACTTGGTGTGAACTACAAACCTAGTACAAAGAATTAATACCACCTGTCTGTACTATTTTCCAACTTGTTGGCACTGAAGGGGCTGCTGTATTCTTCAATATGAATACCTGCAATGATAATGAGCCCCTAATGAGCCCTAATGAGCCCCTAATATACAAAGAAGTGATTCCATTATAATCACCTAAAATAGGTCATGGAAGAAAAACTTGAAAATGCATGTTTGCAGACTGCTTCTGAATAAGCTACGCTTTATTTAAATAATGCTCTAGACTGGCTTTCCACCAATATATCATTAGAACTATATTTTTCTGGGAGAAATGAACATTCATTAGATAAACAACCAAGAGCAATACTTTGATTTTTAAATAAACATTTCTGTTTATGCTTACTTAATAATTTGCATAACAAGAATCCATAATCCCTCCAAAAATAATCCACATTAAATTGGATATTCTAATCCTCAATGAAAAATATAGAAAATTGCCTGATGTGATCAATAATCAAAGTCTGGTTATAATACTGCATCAGTGCACAGAGTATCATCTACAGTGTGTGCGCAGGCCACCCAGGCAGCTTCCTTGACTCCCACACATGGCGCACCTTGTGACTTCTGTCAAGGGTTTATGAATGATGACTTCCCGCAAGGGCATCTTATGGGCAAAACTGGGTATATCCTGAGACCATGGCTCATGACACCAATTAGAACTCCTCATAAGCAAACTTATGATGATTACAACCATGCCCATCTCAAACCAGAAACATCATAGTATACATGTGTTTGGGTAACTAAAGCCATGATTCTGCTGCCTCTATACATCCAGTGGGGCTCTGCAGTATCACCCTATCTCATGTACAAAAATACTTAACATTCCTGCTATGCTACACAGTATTATAGCTAGAAATAAGTTACAGCAAGGTGGCCTCATGCAGGGACTGCAGCTCCCAGAAACGCAGGCAGTGGCAACTGAGACAGGTGAGGAGTCAGAGAAAGAGACAGAAGCAAGAGATGACCATGCCAGATGGAGATGGTCACAGTACATCACAACACTAACAAACAGGCAATGGATTGCATATAAATTTACAACATAACTATTCAAGAAATGAGCAGATATATATGCAGTAAAATGATGAATACAAAAACTCCAGATGGTGTTCACCTCTTTACAAGCTAGGCACAATATGCATCAGACATAAGCAGACCAGGTAACAACGTGCAAAGGACAAGGTACAGTTAGCATCATTTTGCGCAGGTGCAGAAGGCAGTACATAACTATACAAGAGCTAAGCAGACACATAGTAAAATTGATGTACACAAAAGCACCAGACTGATCTTACCCATGCATAGGCTGGCCATGCTGTGCATCAGACATAGGCAAACCAAGTAACAATGTAGAAAGGACAGGGCATAGTTATCATTTGCACAGGTGAGGGAGTACAGAAGCACATGTCTTTCACAGAGCAGTGTATGAGTGGAAGTGCTGAGGTATATAAAAAGTGCTTTTAGGGAAAGTGTCACAACTGCTATGAGGGGATTAATTCTGGGAAGGACCAGGATCAGTGAAGGTATGGGGTGTGCTAGGGTGGGGATGGTGTGTGTGTGTGTGTGTGTGTGTGTGTGTGTGTGTGTGTGTGTGTGTGTGTGTGTGTGTGTGTGTGTGTGTGTGTGTCTGTCTGTCTGTGTGCACATGTGTGTATCTTCAGGGACATAGCTTCAGCACATAGTGCAGCACTCTACCTTGGGCTACTGAACATGTCCAGGGCATTCTGAACAGATGGTCAGCCTTCCATGTACATCCCTACCCAAAATATCCAGCTCTGTCAAGTATTACACCTGCTGTACCACAATCTTGGCTAGATGTCAATCTGTTATCTGACCATGACCGACATCTGCTGGAGGATGTGCCAGCATGATGACGACCAAGGATATTGCCTCTCCATGGTGTAGACACATCCGCAACCAATGTTGCAGTGGAAGTGGTAGCACTGTGGGAGCATGATCTCTCTCTCATCCACAGCCAGGTCAACTAACACCCAAGGCTATATAGATGACCGGCCCTAAGGACAGCCCCTTGCGCATGACAGATGAGCTAAATTAGACACTGTATGTCCCAGTATATGATTCATTCTATCCAATGCATTGCACATGTGGTTAATGCTTTCCTGTTTGTCTGCATGTACAGCCTCAGCCTGGATCAGGCCCTGATGGAACTCACCTGTGCCTCCCCAGTTGCCTGCACATACATTTGCTGGCAGCTACTGACACACCAACCTCAGGTCAAGGACAGTAATCATATCTCTGACTAGCACTAGTACCAGCCTCCCTGTGTGCACTGTCAACAATTAGGGGCAGATTCAGACATGTTTCTACTGGGTGCCACCACACTTCCCTGTTCTACAGTATCCTCAGCAATTTGCCCACCCTCAGACAGTAGTGAGTAGTGTGTCCTGGGTATGCACAAACATACAGACTGTGTCCATACTCACAGGAGAAAATGTTGGGGGGTCATACTCCCTGTGTCCAACACACAATCTGCGCCCTCTTGACCTTGCCAGCTCATTCCTGCCATTGTTATCAGGGGTTAAAGATCCTGCAGTATCAGACTGATGTACCTCCACAGTGCTGTTGCCACAGAATGATTCACTTGTGAATAAAGCAAAACAAAACATATCAAGTGTTAGTATGGCACAGCACCACAGCCACACATGCAACTGATATCATTACATCTATAAAATTATGATAGCGACCTCAAACCCTGCCCATACCTCATGCAGATGTTTGTTGCACTTGAATGACAGGTGTACCTATATGACACAAGTAAGACAAGTATTATAAACTGTAATGTGACTAACAGGTAAAAATACAGACATATATTGACACTAGGGCTACTTATCTGAGGCTTCATCAGTGGAAATTCTGTAAGGCCTATCCAACTCTGCCACTACATTCAGCACTAGGCTGTGGGACTCTGTGGAAAGGGTATTTTTGTTAACTGTTAAGTGAGGCTAGGAATGGATCATATCAGTCACTTGGAGGTAGACTATAGCAAGGAAATCTAGCACACTATATACTACTATTCCATCTGCTATGCTTTAGTAGGATCTGACACTAAAATGCATGCATGTGCATAACAATCTTTACCTGAATATCAGGCATTATTGTGTCCTACGCTTAATTCTCCCAACCATAAAAATACCAACACATGACAAACACATAATTTAACAATTTCAATAATTATAAGTCACACCTTCTTTAGAAACTTTTTTAGAAAGTCTCTACTTTGCATTCACATATGTGGAAGGTACACAGCATTACACTGTTGTATGGTACATTTAGCATTGCTATAATCTACTACAGGGTTTCTGAACTCTGCTATGGCCAAATACTCTTGCAGTGTATGTCTTCAGAGAGATTTGAGGCCAATAAATATAGATACACTAAAAAACTGAACAACACACGTTTAGGCCTTACAGTGAATAGCACACAAAAAGCTACGCTTGTACAAAGATGTAGGTGTAAATAGTGCAGCATTCCTTTTAGGCAAACAGATAATCTTATTATATTGGACAATGCAGTGGTGCAGCAGTAACGTTGTCACCACACAGCAAGAGGTTCTCAGGTTCGATTCTCGGCTGGAGTGCCTTCTGTGTGGAGTCTGCACGTCCTCCTTGTATTTGTGTGGGTTTTCTCCAGGTACTCCAGTTTTCTCCCACATTACAAAGACATATGTCTGGAGCGTTTCTCCCCAGGCCTCCGCTGAAAATTGGCTTCGTTCCAAGTCAGACTTTCCCAGTAAACAAATGTTAAATAAATAAAGAAATAAATATAGCAACAAGTGATTATGGTCAGATGAATCAGGATTTAAACAACAGTTCATCTTCAATAGCACATTGATGACATGTGGTTCCTGTCACCCTTATATCTGATAGGTTACCATCTCTGGGGATGATAAGTAAACTAATTAAGGCTCCTCTCATAACTGTTTCTGAATCTCTCAGTTCGTACAATGATCAAATATGTTTAACATCATGTTGAGTTCTACACAATGCCACGAACACGCCTAAGCACCTATACATGCATGGAAAGCCCACATTACAGTGGTGTGGAAATTGTCATGCACATACGTCTCACCTCATTATGAGTAATGTTCCTCAATTTAATTCTTAAAAAAACATGTTCCTTGCATTTCCACATTGAAAGGGTATGTCACATATTCATGTGTTAGCAATTTTTTAAACTGATATCCATGTTAAATTACATTGAATAATATGAAATCATCAAAAGACCATTTTAGATATATATAACATAGCACATGTTAATCATGCTGTAAGTTTAGTTGTTGAACTTGTTGGTAAGCTGTTATTAGGTGTTTCACATCTTATCTCTTTCTTTAACATTTTATGAGAGGTGACTTTTCCCAGTCTATAGATGGAAGATTAGGAGTAATTGTTATGCTATATTTAGTCATGTGAAGATGGTAGTCACGGTTGAGCTTATAACCTCAGCACCAGGAAGATGGATGAAGGGCTGCCATGTTTCACACCTTAAAGTGCCATAGGAACCATAATGATAATAATAATAATAATAATAATAATAATAATAATAATAATAATAATAATAATAATAATAAAGCACCTAAATTATTTCATTAAACATCCATTATGCAATTAAGATTCCCTTTAGTGACCGTCAATGCTCAAAGGGCAGGACATGTGAGAACTGGTTTGGATGTCAGGTTTCTGCTATTTTTTTCTGAGATCATTGAAGGTGAGACAAGAAAGTGTAGGTAGTAATCCATTTAGAGCACAGAGGTGGTGTGAGGAGGACCACCACTAGCAGTACAGACTGACACTCTTGCAGAAGGATTATACCGAACCACATTATAAGGCAGAAGGCTGGAATAGTTTGGATAAGGCTGTCACCCATGCTACTGTCACCACTATAGTCACTGACCTCCTTCGCTGATTGGAGGCTGACATTTCGGCATGACTACCACCTCAGTACTGTAGGTATAGATCCTTTCAAATATCCTGCCAATGCATGCCACCATACGTATTCTATCTCCAGCCACTAAAGAGATTAAAAGGAGCAGGGAGATGCATAGGAGCAGAGCAGAGTACCTAAGACAACATCACAATATGTACACCTGCTGTTGTGAAAGATCTGTCAGTTTGCATAGTGACAGGTAGCAATTCAAGTCAAAGTCAAAAGTCAAGTCAAATAAAAGTTTATTGTCATTCAGAACTACACAGCAGTGTAGTGGAGCGAAATTACAATGCTTCATTCTCAATGCAGGAAACAGTTGGACATATAGACATAGAAAAAATAATAAAATATCACAGTAGAATTTTAATAAGTAGCAATTTGTAAGTAAAGTAGGAGAGCAGTGGCCCACACCCATCCAAGAACAGGAGACAAGGAAGACAAGGACCAATATGAAGGTAATAGTGTCAAAGTAAAATTGAAACAATAGCAGCATATCTATGAACAGACTGAATTATTGCACAGTTTGTATATTGCACTTTGCAGTCCTTCAGTGTGTAGGTGAGCTACCTTAGTATTGCACTTAGTTATTGCACATCCATAAAATAAGCCCCTTGATGAGCTAGCTATGTAATAGACATCATGGTTTGTTTTTCCCAAGAGTTCAACAGTCTAATGGAGGGCAGAAAGAAATTGTTTTTTAGGCTGGTGGTCTTAATGCAGGCTTCTGTATGTCCTGCCTGAGGACAGGCGAGTGTACAGACCATTGGCAGGATGCGTTGGATCGCTGGAAATCTTTTTGGCCCTGTAGATGCACCGGCATTTGTGTAGATCCTGCAGAGGTGTAAAGGGGGTGCCAATGATTCTTTCTGCTGAACTTACGACTCTCTTGAGAGCCTTCTGATCCTGAGTGTTACAGCTCCCATACCAGACTGCAATGCTGTTGGTCAGGACACTTTCAATGGTGCCCCTATAAAAGGTCTGAAGTATGGAGCTTGGTAATTTTCCCTTCCTAAGTTTCCTTATAAAGTGCAAGCATTGCTGAGCTTTTTTTTTATTTTTTCAATTAAAAAAGAATGGAAAATAACATTTATAGACTATGACAACATCTGTCAATTCTAACATAGCTTACTGCAATTAGTATGGCTGTGCAATGTTAGAATTTTGATTCTGCATGACACCCTCTGCATAGCTAGAGAAGTGTCTCATAATGTTAAGTGCATGTTTAGTGAGATTGCTAGGATAGCTCTGGATTCAATCCTCCACCACCATCAAAGAAAATTAGCTGTCATGGCATAGGTTTATTATGTGTGAGTTTGGTAATATCATTGTTACACTATAAAGTCCATATATGTGTCAGCCATAATTATTACTTGGCTGAGCACTGTACAATATCCAGTACATGCATCTGTCCCTTGTTTATTACCTGTGAGTGACATTTTACTATGATATCAGCATGATTCTCATGTATATATTTTCGGGCCTGATTTACCCCTGACCATGGGGTACCCAATTTCCTACAGGTAGCCTGTCATACTCTCCATTCATTTCTGACTCCAGCTTCACTCTTTTCACTCACACTTCCTTCCACTCCTGCTGTGTGTGTTTCTCTTATTTGCCTGCTGGTGCAGACTCTGTTATATGGCTTAGTTGAGTCCTAAAGGTGAGACACCTTGTTTGGACTTTGCATTTATGTGAAACCTGTAGGCACTGTTTGAGCTATTGAAATCATATTATGGAGGCATCAGCTAGACTGCACATTCATGCAAAGGATAAAAATAGCTCCAATAAATATGCAATGTCAAAAGCGATATCAGAAAGTGCACTGGACATTTTGGGATCAGTTTTCTAACTCATTCAGCTTCCAGTCCAAAAAAAATCATCAAAGACTTGCAGCCCTTTGACCTCTCAATAATGGGATGAGATTGCCCTTTAAGGTCATTAGTCATATCTTTTTACTAAGCTCCATTTTTTTAATTCCTGAACACCACAGCCAATCTGACTCAGACTTTCGCTGTGCATCATGAGCAGGCCATAAAGCCCAAAAGCAAGCTGAATAAGCAGCCAGGACTTGTTTTGTTTCCCTTCTCTTATCTTCCAACATTTTCATACATGTTCTTAGAAGTACAATTCTCAGTTGTCCAAGGTAGCCTATGCCACATAAACCTGAATATTTCCCCTACTTTTCCTCAGAAAAACAAGAGGGACTTTACTATTTAAAATAACCTGAAACCTCAACAGAGAATGACCAAATAGACTAGGCAGGCATATTAACAGTCCTCTTGCCACCAATGTGCATGTTTTTTGGTGAAATATGCCCAGTGCTGTCATTGTTCAAAAGATGCTCTAACTAAATAGAACACTGTCCTCTTCTCAGAAATAACCAATCTGCTTTCCAGTCAGTTCTACATATTACCCCTCAGAGAAGATCAAGTTCTTGTATGAACTTCTTCCTAACCTTGTGTTGCTGTTTCACCTAGCTGTATCATTGTAACAGAAGTTTACACAGAGTAGTTTAATATTTAAAATACTGCCCTCATCCTAAAAAGAATGCACTAAAATATTTAAAATACTTGATTCATGTTACAGAGGATAACATTCTGACATTTTACTAACATACATTCTATGTTAAAACCTCTATAAAAGCACCTTTTCATAATTATACTAATTACTTTACTTCAGTCTTTTAGGGTGCAGCATGTTTTTGACACTTTCATCATTCTCACGTTTGTTCATTATGAATTGCTGCCTCTGTGCACTGGAAAAACATAATCAGATCAGAGCCATGGACTATAGCTTTTTCATTCCTGTGGAGATACCATAGTACAGTAGCATTAATGGTGCATTAATGTTAGTACACACTTAAAATTTCTAGATACATTAAAGCTCCCAAAGCAACCCTAATCTTACATTAATGTACTTCCTTCCATTATGATCAGATGTCATTCCATATTATCTCTGGTGTTAATATCTTTACCAGCCTATGCATTACTTTCCAGCACTTAAAAAGCTTTCAGGAAAATTCAAAGTTTGTTATCTGGGATGCTTCTTATATGAATGTTCATTCTGGTTCTGCTCACTGAATTCATCTGAACAAGTTAAGATTAAACTGTGTCTGGACCGAACAATGCAAACATTATAACTTAGTCACTAATGACCTGTGGGACGTTATGCAAACCAGCAAAGAAAACCTGTTGTATAAGAAATATAGTTCTGATGTCTTCATTATAACTTTCTGACCTATGAGTATGTGACATTTCACACATTAAGGTCAGCTGCTGCACAGGAAGGGACTAAGGGTGGAGGTGTCTCAATCGACGTCAATAACAAGGTCTCCTCAAGGCTGGTCAAACAAGATGATGAGCTTCAGCTTCTCCATGATCAAATTATCACAGTAAAAGTCCCATATCATATTCTTGCTAGCTGTAAGGCCTCGCTATGACACAGGAAACCCATAACTCATACTTAAACTAACTGGAGACACTCACCATTCAACCCAATACCATATTCATGGCTGATTTTAACTACCTCAGTATAAACTGGGAATTATACACTGCCTCAAACCTGCAAGCACAGAGATTCCTGGACTTTGTAAACAGTAGCATCCTTTGCCAGATAGTCCACATGCCCACTAGGGAAGCAAACATACTAGACGTGGCCCTCACTAAAATGGAAAAATGCTGCACCCCCCTTCCCCAACAGTGTAATGCCCACTGTGTTAAGGTCAGATCATAAAGCTGTCTCCTTTGAAGTAAAAATAAATCACATGACCCCCACCCCACCCCACCCCCAGCTCCCAGCTCACTTCATAGCATTTAGGATCTATTCTAAGGCAAACTTCCTATTATTAAGTGACAACCTGACAAAATTTCAAGCCTGCATCAAAACCCTGAAAACATGATTGTCTATGTATTATTGTTCACAGATATACTATACAATCATGTTAATAAATGCATAGAGACAGTTGTGCCTACCATAAATAAGCTCAGAACAAACTTGAAAAGCAAGCTACCCTAGTGGAATCCAAACATGAATAGGCTGTACAACATAAAAAAGAAAGTATTAGCAGAAGTCAGGAAGTACAATGCCTAGCAGGATCACTCTGCCTATCTGGATCTACTTGAATCTATCAAGATTCAACCTTTCACCATGATCCTGGGTGACTTTAATTACCCAACTATAGATTGGAAGAATTACTCAAGCCAAAATGCACTTGCACAGAGATTTCTCGACTTCGTCAACTCAAATGCCTTGGACCAGCTGGTCAGCACCCCCCACAAGAGGTGAAAACATCTTGGACCTGGTACTGACAAACATGGATGAGCACTGTAGCACCCCTACAGTGTCATCTTCCCTGGTAAGATCCGACCACAAAGCAGTCACGTTCGAAGTCACCATCACTCCCAACCCCAACCCACCCCCAGCTGTGATCAGACAAAAAAACTTTTCCAAATCTGATTACAACCACCTACGGGCAGGCATAAACAGTTTCATAGCTCCCTCCTCCTCTGTGGGAACAGACACTTATGCAGAAACTACACCAAGGTTCTATACAAGTACCTATATAGCAGCATGGACTTGGCTATACCAGACAGGACCAAAACATCCTCCTCAAGGAAGAGCAAACCAGTCTGGTGGACTTCTGCCATAAACAGACTTTATAATAAAAAAAAAAAAAAAAAAAAAAACAACTTATCCAGGAGTAGGAAGGAGCAGGTTCCAAACTGGAAGCAAACCCTCCTCAGCCTGAATAAGCAAATAAGGGCCCTAGTGAGATCATCTAAAGCTAACTATGAGTCCAAATTGGCATTCTCAACAAAAGACAATCATAAGGCCTTCTTCAGTTACGTCTGTAACCTCAAGAGTAAGACACATATCTGTACAGAAATGGTGATCAATGGCACCACACACAATAACACCATTGACATAGCTAACCTACTGGCAGACAGCTTCATTGAAAACATCAACCCCTGTCTCCCCGACAGTTAATCAGGACTTCCCCAACACCTGTCCCCCACCCCTTATCTCCAATGAACAGGACATAAATGCCCTCTCTAAGGCAAAAAATATAGCTTCCATGGGACCTGACAACATCACAGGCTGCATTTTACATGGCCTCAAGCAGGAACTTGCAACACCATTGGATACACTATTCAGTCATAGCTCGAGCACTGGATTTGTACTGGCTGAGTGGAGGACAGCCACTTACATTCCATTGCACAAAGGTGGCACAACCACTAACCCAGATAACTATAAGCCCATTAGCCTGACTAACCTGATCTGTGTCATCTTCCCTGGTAAGATCCGATCACAAAGCAGTCACTTTCGAAGTCACCATCACTCCCAACCCCAACCCACTCCCAGCTGTGATCAGACAAAAAAACTTTTCCAAAGCTGATTACAACCACCTACGGGCAGGTATAAACAGCTTCATAGCTCCCTCCTCCTCTGTGGGAACAGACACTTATGCAGAAATTACACCAAGGTTCTATACAAGTACCTATATAACAGCATGGACTTGGCTATACCAGACAGGACCAAAACATCCACCTCAAGGAAGAGCAAACCAGTCTGGTGGACTTCTGCCATAAATAGACTTTATAATAAAAAAAAAAAATCTTATCCAGGAGTAGGAAGGAGCAGGTTCCAAAGTGGAAGTAAACCCTCCTTAGCCTGAATAAGCAAATAAGAGCCCTTGTGAGATCCTCTAAAGCTAACTGTGAGTCCAAATTGGCATTCTCAACAAAAGGCAATCATAAGGCCTTCTTCAGTTACGTCTATAACCTCAAGAATAAGGCACATATCTGTACAGAACTGGTGGTCAGTGGCACCACACACACTAATACCATTGACATAGCTAACCTACTGACAGACAGCTTCAGTGAAAACTTCAACCCCTGTCTCCCTGACAGTTAATCAGGACTTCCCCAACATCTGTCCCCCACCCCTTATCTTCAATGAACAGGACATAAATGCCCTCTCTAAGGCAAAAAATATAGCTTCCATGGGACCTGGCAACATCACAGGTTGCATCTTACATGGCCTCAAGCAGGAACTTGCAACACCATTGGGTACCCTATTCAGTCATAGCTCGAGCACTGGATTTGTACTGGCTGAGTGGAGGACAGCCACTTACGTTCCATTGCACAAAGATGGCACAACCACCAACCCAGGTAACTATAAGCCCATTAGCCTGACTAACCTGATCTGTAAGGCCATGTAACACATTTTTGTGGACCTCGTAAACAAGGATATTGGCAGTCTCCAAGCACTTGACTCTACTCAGTATGGTTTCATCAAAATGAGATCAAGCCTGCTAAACTTGGTGGACTTCTTTGAGACAGTCACCAAGGCCCTGGATGAGGTAAAAGAGGTGCATACTGCTTACCTTGACTTGGCCAAGGCTTTTGAGACCATTCCCCACTTGGGCATCATAGATAAACTCACCCAGCTAGGTATCAACCTACACATAATTAGATGGGTAGCCAGCTGGCTCACTGACAGAACCCACATAGTCTAAATAGGGGAATCCACCTCAAATAGCAAACCTGTAACTAGCGGTGTACCTCAGGAATCTGTCTTGGGGCCTTTGCTTTATGGAATCTACTTCTCCATGTGCAAGCAAAAAATAAAGGTCTGTGGCTGACCAATATGTGGATGAATGCAAACTGGGGGCTGTCATTAACTCCACAAATGATGTGGACATTCTCCAAGAGGGTCTCACCCAAACAAATGATTGATGCCAAAAACATTGCCTCAGACTCAGTGCCAAAAAGTACATCATTATCCCCTTTGGATAGAATGATGTTCCCACAAATTACCACATCAACAACAATGTCCTAAGCACGCAATCATTAGTGAGGGATCTGGAAACCAAGGTTGATAGCAACCTAACATTTGACCATCATGTAGCCTCAGTATTACGTAAGCCATACTATATGGCCCATCTCATAAGTAAGGGCATTGTATCCAGGAAAAAAAAAAGGTCATAACCACCCTGTACTCTTCCCTTATCAGGCCAATAATTGAGTATAACACCCCCTTCAGTATGTACCTCACTAAGTACATGCAGCAGCTAGAGAGACAGTAGAGGTTCATGACTAGGGGAATCCAGGGTCTCAAACACCTATTCTCTGTGGATAGGCTAAAGTCCCTGTTTGTTTACTCCAGCTCATACAGACTACTCAGAGGTGACCTCTGTCTGGCATATAAAGCTATCTCCAACCCCACCTTATTGGAAATCCTGCATGTCCTCAAATAAAACACCACACATATAACTCACACTAGGGAACCTCAACTTGCCCTGTGACATTAATAAAACTTGCCAGTGGGACAGATTTGTGTTCCAGAGGTTCCCCCATCTGTGGAATAGGCTCCCTCTTCACATTAAACAGTGTACATCTCTGTCCCTCTTTAAGCGTAACCTGGATGATTGGATGAGAAACAGAAAATCTACCCCTGGGGTCTCACCTGTGTCCCTGCTTGACAGGAACAACAGGTGCTGATTTTGGGAACATGGGCACAAAGTTTTGTCTAGGCTAGTTACTAAGTTACTAAGTTATTAGGCTTGGCCATAGGGCCAGTAGACTAGTAACTTCCTATGATCCTATGGTCCTATGATCAATCTGAACAAACAAGTCAATGGGCAAATCAGGTCTAATAAAGCCAGTTTTAAGGTAAGATAGACCTCAAGCCAAAGATAACCACAAAGCTTTCTTTAGCTATGTCTGTAACCTCAAAGACTGTACAGAACAATGTGCCGAGCTAATTGTAAACAGAGACTCTTGTATGGAGATGGAAGATACAGCAAATCTACAGGCTGCCAAATTTATCTCCATTTTTACCCCTCTCTTCCAGCCCAGTCACCCCTTAAGAAATACCATTGAACATAACACCCCATTATCACCAGGGCACAGGTCCTAAAACCACTCTCCAATGCCAAGAAGAATGCATTGATGGCCCTGCTGATATCCCAGGATGCCTCCTAAACAGCATAAAACGTGACCTATCAGGAACACTGGAGTCAATATTTAACCATAGCCTCCAATCAGGCTTCAGTCCATGCAAAGAGAGAACTGCAACAGTCAGCCCTCTGCATAAGGGCGAGCCTTCTATGGATCCCAGAAACTACAGACCCATTAGTCTGACTATTCTCATATGCAAAGCTGTGGGAAGAATTATCATGGAAATGATTAACAGTGACATTGGAAATCTCCAGATGCTAGATCAAGCTCAGTTTGGTTTTATCAAAGGAAGATCATCCCTACACAATCTGGTAGACTTCTTTGAGAAGGTCACCAAGGCAGTGGACAAGGGCAAAATGCTGCATTCTGCCTACCTTGTCTTGACTTGGTCATGGCATTTGATACAATACCCCTCTCAAGCATTGTAAGCAAACTCAATGAATTAGACATAGATTCTTATGTTACACACTGGATTGCCAGCTTGTTCTCAGATAGAACCCAGGACGTTTGGTCAGGGGAGTCCACCTCTACAAATAGGCAGGTTACTAGTGGAGCTCCTTAGGCTTAGTGCTGGGTCCACTCTTATTTCTCATCTACTTCTCAAAAGTTAAGGCCAACATCAAGGGCATCTGGCTGACCAAGTCTGCAGATGATTGAAAACTGTGAGTCATCAGAGAACCCCCGCCAACATTAATATCTTCCAGGAAGGTCTAATACAGACAAATAACTGGTGTTATATACATGGTTTAAAACTCAGTGCCAAGAAATGCAAAATAATACCTTTTGGGAAGTCGGCTATGCAGGAAATTATCCCATTTGATAAACACCCCCAATAGTAGACCCATTAGTCAGGGATTTAGGGACAGCCATAAACAAGCTATACAATAGAAGGAGGAAGCTACTAAATGATAGAGCAAAATTCCAAAAAGGGAAGGCATCTCTGATCAGTATTAGCAAAAAACTACGGGCACTCATAAAATCGTCTAAGGCCATCTTTGAGAGAAAAATTGCACAGGACACTAAGGATAATCACAAGGCTTTCTTTAGTTATGTTAGGAACCTGGGTGGTAATTCCCAGATATGCTCAGAATTAGTCCAAAATTACAAAAAATACACCGAACCCACAGACATTGCCAACATCCTAGCTGACAGGTTCAGCGCAAACCCCCCCCCTCCCCACCAAAAGGGCAAATATCTATTCCAGCAGAGTGCTGCCCCCCTGACATCTTGGATGCTCAGGTAAGAGCCGCCCTCTCCAAAGCAAAAACACAGCATCAATGGGACCAGACGGTGTCCCGGGCTGCGCCCTACATGAACTCCAAGAAGAGCTAAACCCAAACATAAAACTACTGTTCAATCTCAGCCTTACTACAGGATATGTACCCAAAGAGTGGCGTACAGCAACTGTGGTCCCTCTCCACAAAGGTGGTGCCTCAACGGATCCTGGAAACTATCGCCCCATAAGCCTGACTAGCTTGGTCTGCAAAGCTATGGAAAGGATAATCATGGACCTCATAAATAAAGATATTGGGGACCTACAGACACTGGATCCTACCCAGTTTGGCTTTGTTAAGGGCAGATCCTGCCTCTTAAACCTGGTTGATTTCTTTGAAACAGTCACCAAGGCCATTAACGAGGGAAGGTGGTCCACACAGCCTACCTGGACCTCGCAAAAGCCTTCGATACAATACCCCACTCAGGCATTATAGATAAGCTCACCAGCTTAAATATAAACCCCTATGTCACTAGATGGGTTGCAAACTGGCTCAAGGACAGAACCCACATGGTTAGAATTGCTGGAGCCATGTCAGACTCCAAACCAGTTACAAGTGGCGTCCCACAAGGCTCAGTCCTGGGACCTCTCTTGTTCAGTATATATTTCTCGGAGGTACAGGCCAACATGGAAGGACTGTGGCTGACCAAGTTCGCAGATGACTGCAAACTGGGCGCCATAATCGACTCTCCAGCCGACACAAGCATCCTCCAAAAGGGCCTCATAGAAACAGACAACTGGTGCCAGAGCCATGGCCTCAAGCTAAATGCCAAAAAGTGTATAGTCATCCCCTTTGGCAAAAACAAAGTGCCACAAATTACCACATAGGTGGTAATCCATTAAGTACAGAAGAAGTAATTAGGGACCTGGGGACCCAAGTTGATAGCAATCTCTCATTTGACAACCACGTGGCCAAAGTGGTTAGAAAAACATTTTATATAGCCCACCTAATCATGAAGGGATTCACATCTAGATCAGGGGAGGTCATCGTGCCTCTTTACTCATCCCTCATCAGGCCCATAATTGAGTACAATGCCCCTTTTGGGATGTACCTTACCAGACACCTGCAGCAACTGGAAAGACCCCAAAAGTACCTCACCAAGAGGATCAAAGGGCTCAAACAGATGCCATATGCTGCCCGGTTAAAGAAACTCCAGCTCTACTCAGTGGCATACCGCCTGTTCAGAGGCGATCTGTGCCTGACGTATAAAGCCATGTCCAACCCGGAATTAATGGACATGCTGCACCTCAGAAAATCCAAATCCTATCGAGCTACACGCTCAAGAGACTTGAACCTCAGCACTGAAATAAATAGGACATGCTGGAGGGACAAATTCATAACTCAGAGGCTCCCTTCACTCTGGAATAAAATCCCAGTCCAGGTTAGGCAGAGTCCCTCATTGACTCTCTTCAAGAGGAATCTTGATGAGTGGATGGGAGATCGTAGGTTTACCCCGGGTATGACTTCTGTGTCACTGTTAGACAGAGGCACAGTATACTAACCTCAAAAAAAGGGCATAGCAAAATTAATTTAAAATGGGTGGCGAAAGCCAAACACATTCTGGCTAGGCTTATAAATGCCCTAGGGCAGATAGCCTAGTATGAACCTATGAACCTATGAACCTATATGTTGACAGCAACCTTTCTTTCAACCAACAAGGTAGTAAGGAAATCATTCTGTGCTGATCAACTTATAAGCAAAGGAATGGCACTGAGTGTACTCAGTCCTTATCAGACCTGTCATTGAGTACTATGTCCCCTTCAGTATGTACCTGGCAAGGCACATGCAATAACTGGAAAACCCACAGAGGTTCCTCACAATACAGGATGTTAACATGTCCTGTGTGGATTGCCTTAAAGCCCTGCCCCTATACTCTACCTCTGCCCTACAGACTGTGGGGAGTGATCTATGTCTGGCATACAAGGCATCCCAGAATCCTGCTCTGATGGACATCTTACATATCTGTAAAAGAAATAGCATCAGAACAACCTGATTCAGAGACTTAAACTTTGCTTTCAACTTAAATATTACACGCTGGAAGGACAAGTATATGTCTTAGAGAATACCCTTTCTCTGGAACTGGCTTCCCATCCATGTGAAGTAGAGTTCTTCCATGACCATATTGTAGCATAACCTGGACCAGTGAATGGGAAATCAGAAATTCACCCCTGGTCTGTTGCCTATGTCTCTAATGGATGCAGGCAACATATAAATATTTGACCACCCATGCTCTAGCTTACTCATACTCCTAAAAATAACCTCTAAGGCATCAAACTTGTTGGATACATTTTAGATGTATGGCTAGACTTAATAAAGGCCCTTGTGGTCATTAGCCTAGTATATACCTATATCATAACAGATCTTTTTGTTAAGCTATCAAAAAACTTCATGCAGTAGTCCCACAAAACTGCATTAAATTTGCAAAATGGCATAGATAAAAAAGGAATATAGCATAAAATGTAAAACATTGAAGCACCTGTGCACACAACTTGCTGCTATTAATCTAATAAAGTTGAGAGTGTTATTAGTTTATGCTGGTGTATACATTTGTTTGCTATTTTTTTTTTTTTACTTTGGGAGTCAGGCAGTAGAGCAAATACCAAGTGCCCAGTAATATATACTCAGCCAAAAATCGTATTTGTGAAGGGTGGTCAGTACATGTAGATGAATATTATGAGTAGATGAATGTAGTGTGAGTGGGGACTTCCTCATACATACAAAAAAAAACAAATTAAAGAATCAGTTTTAAATACGCCACTTGCTTTTTAATTTAATGTCAGCAGAAAATATATTTTATGAGCTATTATTCTAAATTTAAACTTTGAAGGTATCAAATGTTAACTAAAGATTTTTTCAAGACTTGTTGAATTAAACTGCGTTATGTAGAAGGTATAGGTGCTGCATATTTTATCAGTTATGACCCTAACAACCCAAGTTTATGCAGAAAACCTAACCTTGTCCTGCTAGTTGTAAATAGTAATACATTACACCACTGAGATGTAACAATCCTAAAAAGACATTATTGTACAGACTATAGACAGAGAAAAAGGGTTTCACAGCACCTGGTAATGTGACACACTCACAGTGAGTTGGTACGCAAGCTTCTGACTGTGGACTGAAAAGTGCATACACTTCACATGCTGTGAATTTCAGGGAAAATACAGGGCATAAGTTTTGGGGGGGTGCCTCTGCATAACAGCAATATATTCATAGCATACAGCTATGCATTATGGTGGTCTTAATATAACCACAGGATGCATCTCTGCAGGTAAGGAACTCTCAAAAAGTGCCACATGGGCATAAGACAGAATTAGCAAAATGTAGAACTACAATCTTATCAGTGGCAAATTCATATACTGGCCCAACATTATTGACAGATTATCTAAAGGGGTCTTCTGGTAAAGAATCATTTAAAGTACTAAAGGAATTAGGGGATATAGCCAACTAAGTCCAATACAAAGGTATAAACTCATTTTTAGCCATTTCCAGAATAAAATGCTAGACAAATTGCTTCAGCAGTGAGGTATACACAGATTTAGAAAATTGGTAAAAGAGTTCATACATGAACAGGTTAAACAAAGCAGGAACAATTTTCTTATAACAATAACATCTGAAAGAAAATGTATATGTGTAATAATGGGAAACAGGAGAAAATAATAAATGCTATTTATTAAATCTTGAAGAAGATGTATCTTTCACTGTAAGAAATCATTGAGTGACTTTTAGATGAGGACTAGGAAAGAAAAACCTCTGTAAATGAGCCTGACCATCTGCCTGAAAAAAAATACAACTTATTTTAAAATGCAATGTTATTGTCAGAGATGATATTCTTACTTTAATTTTTTTCAGTTTATCTATAGATAGAGATATATATAGATATATTTGTATAGGTCTACTTAAATTGATCAAATAACATTTATGTCAATGTGCACAATGTTGAAAAAATTGATCAACATTATAGATGTCGAGGACTTCATGATGGCTACACATTGAGTAACAGCTTAATTCTAGCTTTCCTAGTCAGAAAACAGAAACTTAGCAGAGAAAGCCAGTGGACCTAGATTCCTGAGGAAATTTCAGTAATTGGCTAGTATGTACATTATCTGGATGCCAGGAAAAAAGAAATACAGAGGACTCAAAGGAAAATCAGTTACAAAAAGTAACGAAAAGACACTTACTGGGACTGCTCAGCAAAAAGCAGTGCAAGCTCCAGACATGACTTCCAGTAACCTAGAATAAAGTACAAGGCAACTGCAGGCAAACCTGACAGACATAAATGAAACACTGATGGAATGTATCAACTCAAACAATAAAAGACTGTGGAAAATGGAAGAAGCTTTAAACAGATATTCACATAAGATGATAAAATTGCAAAACTCAGAGAATGAAATGAAGAAAAGTCTGGCTGAACATAAGACTGCACAAAAGGAAATGTTTCAAAAAATGTTTCAAAAATAATAGAATTAAAAGACAGAGCATGTAAGGAAACCCTGAGATTTTCTGCTGTACCTAAGAAGCTGGAAGGAACAGACTGTATTAATTTTATCAAAGCACAAAAAAGCAACTGGACTGGGATTCCACAATAGAAAGTGTTAATTGAAAGGGCACATCATATGTATGCTCCATAACTAGCTATGAGAAAACAACCTAGACCTTTAATAGTAAAGATGCAATCTTACCAGCAGAAGGAGTTGATTCTGACAAAACTGTGGCAGAAGGACAAAGTACTAAAAGTGGGAGAGAGCAGAGCAGAAGAGGAGTAAATCTATTGCATTATTCAGGGAATGTTGATAAGCAGCCATGAGATTCCAACTGCTGTACCCAGCTATCTTCAAAATATTTTTTTCTGGAGTAACAAAATCATTTTCTGATGAAGTGCTTGTTAAGGAAGAAATACAAAAGTTTGTCCAACAAAAGGTGAGCTGTCAAACAGAAGGAGATTCTGCTTCTTGTTCCTCTGGTAATAAAGACCACAGAGAGACTGTACCTGTGAAATCTTTTCCACTGTTTCAACAGAAAATGTTGCAGGGAAAGAAGGGAATACAAGAGTTGATTAGAAGAATCACGTGTGTTTTGGAAATGAAGCAGAGACAGGATTTGGGAGATTGAGATGAAGAGTAATAAAACCAGTAACAATGTGAGATTATAATGCACTACTTATATTTGTGAAACAGAACAAGAAAATCTGGAAACATTGGACTTTTTCAAAATTTTTTTGACTTCTGGGGGACTCTAAAATGTATGCCCTACTTCATGTCATTAATGCTTGGAAAAATGTTTTGGGGAGTGGAAGAGAGGGGGGAAAGTTAACTGTATGTAAAGAAAGCATTTTTTTAACAGTCATATTTTTGTGGTGTATGGTTTTCTTTGCATGCTATAAAGTAAAGTTTTCTCAGTTATTTTCAAGTGTAATGGGAATTGTAAATAGACGCTGCTGTTCTTTGTTTCCCCTTTCCTTCTCCCTTCTCTCTTTCTTCTTGTTCAATTTTAAGAACTGTAGGCACTGCAATGTAAAAGAAAGCCTGATTAAAATAGCATGACAAAAGAAGAATTAGTGTGCTTTTTCTCATTCTTGCATGGGGGAATGATTGGATTAAGGACCTTAGATTGATTTACTAACAAGTTTTAAGAAAAAGCAAGTAAATGAAAAAGAATATTGAATAAGGAAATAAGGATAGAACACTGAATAAGAAAAAATATTGAATAATACAGAATACTGAATAAGGGTAGAACTTGGCTAGGATTGTAATGGCTCTAGGGTCATTAGCCTAGTAACTTCCTATGATCCTATGATCCTATGAGAGTTATGAAGCTTTTTTCTAACAAATGAATGTATGCTTAGTGGCACTTATGTATCTGGCCCTCATGTCTCCATGGAAACAATCTGATAAAGAGAATTTGACTGTTTGGTTCTCACATCTCCATGGAGACAATATCATAATGAGAAATTGGCTGTCTAGTTCTCATGGCTCCATGGAGACAATCTGATAAAGAGAAATTGATTACATTCTGGTGGAGAGTGATCGGCTGGGTGAAAAAAAAGAAAAACTGGCTAGGAGATAATGTTCTCTGAACGCATTCAGGGATTTTCCCAGCTGAGAGAGCTATAAAGATGAGACAAAACCAGTTAGGACTTAGTAGAAGCATAGGCTGCACCATGCATCTTAGCATGGATAATGTTTCTTTTAGGTTAACTCATCTCTGTGAGTGTAGATTTCAGATTGGAACAGTTGTTCCTATTAGGAAGGTAAAACTTCACTGTTTGAAGATGCACAGTCTTGTGTTTAGTATTAAATTAATAGGTTTTGGGAATGTATTGAGGGTTTATTTGTTTTTTTTTTTTTTTTTTTTTTTTTGAGGGCTTTCAACGAAACAAAAAGCTATGTAAGATGTGACATAACCTCAAATGGATATGACAAGAAACAACTATATAAAAGTTCAAGTTGATAAACATTGTATGCATGTAACACAAAAGCTGGAACTAAACATTTAAGAAAAAAGGTGTCATACCTAAAAGGTGGGAATGATAACTTTAATACAATGATGCTTTCTGTAATGTCTTTAAATGTCAGTGGTCTCACAAATAAACACAAAAAAGAAAGAATAGTGAGCTATATTAAAAATGTAGAGTGCAAATATTTATGTTACAGGAGATGCACTTGGAAAAAATGAACGTGGGAATTTGATAAAGAAAGGTTTTAGGATTGCTATTTAGCAGAATATCTCGGACAAAGGAAAACAGGAGTACTTATATTAATTGCAAGAGAAACTTCAATAATGATAGAAGAGGATAAAACAGATAATAATAACCGATTTATAGTGTTAAGGGACTACTGGCAAGGGAGGAGGATTATACTGGCATGTATTTATATTCCACCCAAAGCTGCTATAATGGAGCTAAAGAAAATTCTAGGAGAAATAATCAGTTTTCAGTGAGGAATATTACTTATAGGTAGGGACTAGAATTTGATTTGCAGCAGGGAAGATGTGTCTGGGTGGCCCAGAAGGAAATATATAACAAAAGAGGGTAGATTTTTGAAGAAATTTATAAAAATATTTGGCGTGGAAGATGTCAATTCAGTAACAAGAGTTCAGAGTGTACTTACACATTGTTCCCCAATATACAAAAACTGGGATAGACTAGACAGAAGTTGCATTTCACAGGAACATGTGCATTTAATTGAAGGTCTTGTTATGCACCCAACAATTATTTCAGATCATGTGTTAATAATTAAAATAAAAACACAGGGTAATGAAATAAATATGAGACACTTTCTCTTTCCCATGTATCTGTTGAAAAGAGAGGAATTTAAGGAATGAGTATTGGAGATTATTCAGGAGCTATTTGAGAGGACAGCAATTACTTCTGCAAATATAGTTAGATAGTAGGATGAAATTTAAGTGGAGTTTAAAAATAGAGTGGAAATAAAATAAAGGGAGCTATTGTTAAGAAGTAACAATAATTATTTAGAGGGACTGACAAACATTAAAGTATTGCAGAATAGGGAGAATCTCACAGAACAAGAAGAGGATCAACTGCAGAATGCTAAGCAGAAAATAAGGAATTACCTCAATAATATGCAAGAGTTTAGAAAGATTGCTGTTAAGCAACTGTTTTTTGATAACAACACTAGAGCACAAAAATGTTTAGCACAACAACTCAGGCAACAAAAAGTAGAAATAGCTGTCACCAAGCTTAGGGAACCTATAACAAGGAAGGTAATAAGAGATCATGCAGAGGTATTAGAAATATTTTGGAAATTCTATAAAACTCTGTATAAAGCTGAGAAATATGGAAATCAAGAAAAGATACAAATGGAAATGTTTATGGAAGAAGCAAATTTGCCAAGCTTGGAGGTAGATGAGGCTCAATTACTAACTGTTAGGATAGGAGATGAGATAAAAAATTGTGATGTATAACAAATCTATAGGAAAGTCCCCAGGAATAGATGGTATTTCTGTGGAAGTTTAGAAGCTGGGCAGGAAAAACTAATAAATATCTAGAAGGTTTTGTTTAACAGTATTTTATGAAGAGGAGAAGTACCAACATCCTGGAAGAAAGCAGTGGTAGCTGTAATACTAAAAAAGGTAAAGATCCATCAGATCCAGCTTCATACAGACCCATTTCAATATTAACCCATAATTATAAAGTGCTTGTGTCAATAATGGCTAAAAGAATGGCAAAAGTAATGCCAAAATTAATAGATATGTATCAGTGTGGTTTTGTGGAGGGGAGACAAACATTTGACAATCCATTGATGATCCGGAGAGAAGCAGAATGTAAGAAAATACCATTGTTATTGGTGGTTCTTGATGTAGAGAAAACATTTGGCAGACTAAGCTGTGAATTTATGAGCAATGGAAGCATTTGTATTTCCTGAAAAAATTATAAGGTTGATTAGGAGGATATATGAGGGACCAGAGGCAAAAATGAAAGTGGGTGGAGTCCTCTCTGATAATTAATGCTTGAACAGAGGAGCCAGGCAGGGATGTCCTCTTCCCCTTTGTTATTTATATTATATTTAGAACCATTGACAAAGAAAATAAGGGACTCAGAAATTCAAGGATATAATTGGTATGGCAGTCAAGAAAAGCTGATTCTGTTTGCAGATGATATTATTTTATACCTGACAAAACCAGAAAGAAACATGACAGTGTTTTGGAACATTTTGAGACAGTTTCAAATATTTCAGTATACAAAAGTAATAAAGCTAAAACAAAGGCAATAGCGGTAAATTATTGAACCCAAACATGATTTGGTTCAGAAATATCAATATTTATGGAGACATTATAAAATGAAGTATTTAGAAGTATGGATTAAAAAGGATTTTGGTCTGGCAGCTAAGGATATGTGGGAAGAGACTAAACAAAAGATAATACAAACACTGAGAAAATAGAAGCTTTATTATATGGATATGGGTATGGATATGGATACTAAGATACAAGCAGTTAAAATGTTTTAGTCCCATTAGTCTTATACACAGATCCAGCATATTTTTATCAACCATAGGAGAATTTGTAGATAGCAATTAATAAAGAGCTGAAGGACTTTATCTGGGAGGGGAAAGATGGCAAAAGTCAAGGGGGATAAGCTGATTCTTCCAGTAGAACAGGGTAGATTGGGATTACCTTATTTGAAGGGGTATTTCGGAGCTACAAAGTTAAGGCTCCTATATAGCACAAGCAGAAAACTATAATTCATAGTGGAAAGGAATGATGATGAAAGGGGATAAGCTCAAGAAAAAGGACAGACTGGTATTTTGGATGAGGCCTTTAAGGAGAATAACAATAATCATACAGAATACTATAGGTATAAAGTAGCAGAAGGTATCCTAAGGACTAAAACAACATGGGAATGGAGAAAGGAGATTCTGCCAAGAGAGATGACTGCAATTATGGATATAGACAATAGGCAAGAGGGGTTGGAATTTATTGGAGAAAACTGGCAAAGGAACCAAGATATTGGGCGCAAATAACTAGAGAGGGAAAGATGATAGAATGGGAAGACACCAAGAATTTATTTGGACTGCAGGTTAGAGAGTGCCTTCCCTATCATAGACTGATATCAGAATATAGGTAAAGAGAAAGAAATAGGGATATCCTAAATGAAAGACCAGCACTGGTAGAGTTTTTAGTAGAATCTAAAACAGAAGCTGCCATTAAAAAAGAAATAATTAGTACAGCTTATAAAATATTGCATAATAACTATATGAATCAATCAGAGGAGGTTAGAAAAGATCGGAAAGGTAGATTGGATAACCAATATTCAAATTAACAATAGGAGGATATATGTCTCCCAGATATGCAACAAAATCTAGAAGATTTAGGAGTTTTGCTTAAAAATGTTTACATGGATATTTTTATACCCCAAGTAGACTCCAGAAAATTGTTCCTCAGGTAGACAGCAAATGTTGGAGGTATGACAGGGAAGAAACAGGTAATTGGGAACATATTTTCTGGGAGTGCAGTGAGTTGGTGGACTTTAAGGATTCTCTGTGGTATGCTCTGTCAGAGATGCTGGGTGGGCAGATTGGTGTGATGAGGAAGATGATTTTCTGATCTATAATACAGAATCGGAATTGCCTAGACATGGTAAGACCTTGCGGTGTCTAATTATGGTGGCTGCGAAAAAAGCAATTACCAGAAAATGGAAATCCAAATCTAAACCAAATGCCCTAGAAGTAGTGAATAAAGTAACAGAGATATAATAACTGCAACTGAGATCTTTAGGAAAGGATAGGAGCAAACTTCTTCTTCTTCTTCTTCTTTCGGCTTTATCCCGGTTAGGGGTCGCCACAGCAGATCACCTCGTCCGCACACTGAGTGGCAGTGGAGTTTTACGGTGTCGAGTTGCCAGCCCGGCGCCCAACCTTCCACAGAAGGCACACACACATGCACACCTAGGGCCAATTTAGAGTGTCCAATCCACCTGCAGCATGTCTTTGGGATGTGGGAGGAAACCGGAGCACCTGGAGGAAACCCACATGACCACAGGGAGGACATGCAGACTCCGCACAGAAGGCACCCCAGCCGAGGATCGAACCGGAGAACCTCTTGCTGTGAGGCGGCAATGCTAACCACTGCACCACCGTGGCCGCCCTGAAAGGATAGGAGCAAACTACATAGGAAAAAATGGGAATTGTGGGAATAATACATACAAGCGAGGAATGAGGTTTAAAAGAAGGCAGGACTTAAATGAGTTATGTAATGTTTGACTGAAAATGATTAGGTAGATTATAAATGATGTACAGTGTTTGCAACTGTGAGTGTGTCAGTATGGTTTGTGATGTAAAATACTTGCAATTAGGATAGTATCGGTGTGGTTTGGTTTTAGCTATATAAATGTATGTTTGCCTATGTCGTAAATGATGGTTTAATAAAGATGTTTCTTGTTTATAGAAAAAAATAAAATAAAAGATTGATATCGGAGTATAGGCAAATAGAAAGAAATAGGGGGCATCCTAAATGAAAGACCAGCACTGGTAGAGTTATTAGTAGAATCTAGAACAGAAGTTGTCATTAAGAAAGGAATAATTAATAGAACATATAAAATATTGCATGATAACTATGAATCAGAGGAGGTTAGAAAGGATTGGGAAGAGAGACTGGATAAGCAATTCACAAAGAAAACAATGGGGGGAATATATGTATGTCTCCCAAATATGCAACAAAGTCTTGAACATTTAGGATCTTTGCTTGGAAATGTTTACATAGTTATTTTTATAACCCTGCTTTGAATGATCACGCCCTACAACAGGACTGCAGCTAATTGTAAAGAGAGAAAAATCAAAAAAGCAATAATTTGAGAGTCATACAAATCAACTGCAGTGCATGTTTGCTATCCATATCTATACTTTAGTTAAATTTGTATCTATCAGAACCTTTTGTCTTTGTTGGGATAGTGGTGGACACACCAGTCAGGACGGTACAGCTTTAGGCTCTCCCTCCCTGTGCACCCCTAAACAGTTGGTTCCTTCTCTATATTCTTTAAGTCATTTTAGGAAAGAAAACAACAAAGAAAAATAATACATTTCAATGGGATTTCAAGCCATTACAATGTAGGTCTAAGTAGCTCTACTAGGAGTGCAAACAAGTGTTTAGTTTTCTGCTGTATTAACTTCCTGCCTCAGACCTGCAGCATTCTGGGTGGCTGTTTGTTTTTTGTCTATCCTGCTTATCTTGTCTGCCTCATGGTGTCTCTAGATTGCATGTCTGTGTACTACTTTACCCTCCTGCTGAATAGTATACATTCAGCCAGCGGCATGACATTCAGCCAATCTAGCTCAGCATCTGAACTGAGATTACTTAATCTCTTTTGGCAATAGGCACCATTTTCAAAAGCAATTTAAACCTGGCTGTAGCAGAACCTGAGTTCTGAGTTTAGTGTGTTTGCCAAGTAAGTGTACAATCTGAAATTGTAACATATGGTCCACCAGTTCGCAAAAAAAAAATGCTATATTTTTCTACTGTATGAAATTGTATCATTTGATCTAGCAGGTCGCTGAAGCTAATGCTGTATTATTTTAGTTGCTTATGAGACGAAAGCAAAAATACAAAAGCTACTCCTGTATTTTTAGATGCCTGAGAGATAAACAAGCCTAATTTATTTCTGCTACTGCATCTGTGAAAGCTCAAGACTTGTTTACTTGTAGAACTGCTGTGATATTATGGGTGAGAGATAAACAAGCATTTTTAAATTCTCTTAATGCAATGGTGCTGCTCAAGGCTTACATGCTTTTAGAACTGTGGTGATACTGTGTGGAGATATAAATGAGCATAATTCTAATTCATTGTTTTTAGATGTGAGATATGTTGTTGTTGTGTCTTTCGGCTTTTCTCGGTTACGGGTCGCCACAGTGGAACTCCGGTCCGCTAATGATTGGCAGAAGATTTTTACGTGCCGAGTTGCCGGCTCTGACGCACAACCTTCAACGAAGGTACGCCCATTCACGCATGTCTCCACACAGAAGTAGCTCTAGCTGAGAATCGAACAGGACAATGTCTTACTGTGAGGCGACAACGCTACCGCAGCACCACCACCGCAGTGATATAAACAAGCATAATGTAATTATGGTAATGTACTGGTGCTGCTCCTGAGTTATATATTTCTTTTTATGTAAGTGCTTAATAGTGATTTTAAATGTAAATATTCTGTAGTGCTTGCATCTGTATTTACTAGACCTCTGTTGTCCTGTGCTTTTAAATGCAGGTCGCTAGGCTACCATCTCAACAGGTAGTGGTAGTTTATACAAGGTAGTTGCTTACTCTATTTTAGCCTTTTCTTTATTTCCTCTTTTATTTTAGCCTTTTCTTTATTTCCTCTTTTATAAATTGCTTTTCTTTTATAGCCCCCTTTCAGTATTGTGTATTACCCCTAGCAGACTCAGATGCTTTGAATGTCTACCCCCTTACAAAAGGACAGTGACTAATTGTAAAGAGAGAAAAATTAAAAAAAAACAATAATACGAGAGTCAAACAAATCAGTTGCAGTGTATGTTTGCTATCCAAATCTATACTTTAGTTAAATTTGTATCTGTCAGAACTTTTTGTCTTTGTTGTGACAGTGGGCAAGTAAGAGTTTAATTTTCTGCTGTATTAACTTTCTGGCTCGAACCTGCGGCTTTCTGGGTGGTTGATTGTTTTTTGTTTGTTCTGCTTACCTTGTCTGCCTCATGATTCTACCTGTTGCATTCATCCTCTCTTCACGCAGGCTTACTCCTGTCCCCTAACCTATCCCCAATTCCCACCCAACCCCAGTATGCCTACACTTATTTTCACTACCTCCTCCCACTAATTTAAACACATCCAATCAAAAGGCACCACTCACATTGCTAACCCTCACTCTCAGCCTTCCCTCCTACTTCATAAGACGTGATAACAGACAATACACCTCTATTAGTATAATTTACTTGTTATTAAATTATTTTTCTATAACTTCTATTCACTTTATACCTATACCTTTCCTCCCCATCCTTCCTGTGTTAACACTTTAATCACTCCTTACTCTAATCATATTCTACACTCCTTTCTACCCTTTCCTAGCTTGCTATCATATATCTTCTCAATCTATTTAAACCTCCTACACATATTACACCACCTTCCTACCCTTCCTACTGCTATTCAACTACAAGCCTTCTCTTTCTGAAAATCCTCCCATAATGTATACATCTGGCATTCTCATACTACCATTCACACTTTTCTGCACACTTTTCTTCTCCCTAGTCTACCTCACTAGTCTAAACCCAATTTCTTTGTCCCCAAACATACAAGTATATCTCACTTATCTAAACTTTCTGAAAGTTACTCTGACATATCACCTAGCCTCTATCAAATAAACCCCCTTTTCCTATACAAAATAAAAATACTCCCACAAACAATTACAGCCAATTCATAGCTTTGCACATTTCTACCATCAACCTACAAACTTTGCCAAACCCTTCATAAACCAACAGCTACTGTATTACTCTTTCAGGTTACTTACGTTACCCTTGCATGGAGACATCCACCTCAATCCTGGGCCCACTTCAGCCAGTACACCCACACAACCACACATCAGCAAGTCTGACAAAGCCTTATATATGGTCTCTCTAAACCTGTAAAGCATTCGTAATAAAATTTCTGACTTTCATGCTTGGATTTCCCACAAAAAAACTGATGTCATTGCTGCTACAGAAACATGGCTAAAACCATACATTAAGGACTCTGAATTTCTCCCCCAGGTTTCTCAACTTTCAGATCAGATAGTCCCCACAAAAAGGAAGGTAGTGTTGCACTGCTCTTTCCTAACACCTACAATATAATTCCCTATGGAATCTCTACTCCACTATTTGCTAATGCCAAAATTCTCATTTCCTCCTAAAAATGAATGACTGTAAAAAGTTATGTATCATAGTTCTCTATATACCCATGGTAACAGCATATCCATACTGGAGGAAATCCTTGCCTGAATTTCCAACAATATTAAAAATGAAGCCATTATCCTGGGTGATGTAAATATCAACTGGACATCATCATATATCAGTTTATTTAATTTTACTCAGCTTATCACTTCTCCAACCAGACCCAATACGAATTATGACAGTGGTACCATTTTAGATAGGATCCTGGTCACTGACCCCAATAAGATATCCTCAGCTGGTACAGTCCCAAACAACATCAGTGACCACCTCCCTGCCTTTGTACATTGTACTGACCCCTCCATTCAAAAACCACATCAGCATAAACAAATAAGTAACCTAACTGAATGTAACCCATTGATCTTCACAGATCCTCTAAAAAAGAATGACTGGTGCACACTAAAACCTCTCCCTCTAGATGACGCAGTTGACTAATTCAGCTCAACATTTCTGCAAACACTGAATAGCCTTGCTTGTCTCCATCTAAAGTGGATCAAAACAAATCATGCCCACATGGCTGACTAAGGAACTTCTGAAAGCCAGTGACAAAATTTGGAAACTATGGCTAGCAAATAAAAACCCTCCGGATCTACTGAAATGTAAAAACTTTGACACCAGGTAAAAAGACTAGTTAACAAAGAAAAAAAGATTACTACCTAAAACTACAGACTGACCATAAGAAAAACCTTTAAAAATGACTGCAAACTGGGAGCCATTATTGAATCCCCAAATGATGTGGATACTCTACAAAAGGGCCTTACAGAAACAGATGCTTGGTGCCAGAGCCATGGGCTTAAGCTCAATGCCAAGAAATGTATTGTTATCCCCTTTGGGAAAAAACATGTATCCATGAATTACCATATAGGTGGCAGTACACTAAACACAGAAAGTGTGATAAGAGACTTAGGGACACAGGTGGACAGTGGTCTCACCTTCGATAACCACATCGCCACAACAGTCAGGAAATCCTTCTATGTGGCACACCTCATCACGAAGGGCTTTTCATCCAGAAAAAAGGAGGTCATTGTCCCACTGTACTCATCCCTCATTAGACCCATTATAGAATACAATGCCCCATTTGGTATGTACCTCTCAAGACATCTGCAACAACTGGAAAGGCCTCAGAAATACCTCACTAAAAGAATCACAGGCCTAAAGCAGATGCCCTACGCTGACCGCCTTAAAAAACTCCAGCTATACTCTGTCGATATCGCCTACTCAGAGGTGATCTCTGCTTAACATACAAGGCCATGTCAAACCCAGAGCTGTTGGACATGCTACACTTAAAGAAATCCCAATCCCTCAGAGCTACACGCTCCAGGGATCTAAACCTTGTCATCACAATAAACAAAACATGCTGGAGGGATAGGTTCCTGACCCAGAGACTCCCCAGACTCTGGAATAGATTGCCCATACATGTCAAGCAGAGTGCCTCTTTGGACCTCTTCAAAAGGAACCTTGACGACTGGATGGGAGAAAGGAAATTCACCCCAGGGATCATGTCAGTTGCCCTGCTAGACAGGGGTCCAGGAAAGTAAATAATGTGGGAAGAAATAGCCAGGGAATTGTTATGGCTAGGCTTGTATAGGCCCTAGGGCTGATAGCCTAGTACCAACCTATGAACCTATGGAATTCTATTACTTCAATACTAAATCCAGGCACAAAGTGCAACCCATGTCCACACCCTGGCAAAAAAAAAAAAACTCAAGAAGTAGCCACTCTCTTTAATACTCATTTTATCAGCACTATTACACACATCACTGCCACTTTTTTCAAAGCCCTTAGCACCACAAACCCTGCAAATCCTTCAAGTACACCCTTCCATTCTTCTCACAGGTCTACATCCCATTCTACACCTACTCAAACCTTGCTCCAGTGCTCCTGACAACCTACCTACACAATTCCTTAAACTAGCAGCCAAAGCTGTTGCCTATCCTATATCTATACTCAGATCCATCCAAGAATCGCATGTCTCCAAAATCTAGAAAAAAGCATTTATTCTTCCTCTTCACAAAGGTGGCAACAATTCTGATATCTCAAGCATCAGACCAATAGCCATTCTCTCTCCTCTCTCAAAGATCTTGGAAAAATGTATACATATTAAATTTCTAAACTTTCTACTTTACAATCAAATCCTATCTCCCAAACAACATGAATTCAGACCAGGTCATAGCACCAGAACTGCCCTCATATCTTTTATGGACACAATTAATAGAGCCTGAGACACTGGTAAAATTGTCTCTTTCCTATTCCTAGACCTCTCAAAAGCATTTGACACTGTCTCCCACCCTTTCCTTCTAAACCAGCACTCTAGGACCAGCCTTTCTCCCTCCTCACTCAACTGTTTCTCAAACTACTTAGCAGATAGACAACAGGCTGTTAAATGGCAACATTCCCTATCTCCATATCTCAACACCTCTACTAGAGTCCCTCAAGGTGCCATGCTGGACTCCCTTCTATTCAGCATTTTCATCAATAATTTTCACTAAGTAAATATATCAAAATTCTCTTATTCAAAACACAGATGTCTCGACTATTATATGTTCCGCCAGTTCCATATCTTACCTGCAATATATAATTCAATCAGCCTTTACAGCTAATGAGAACTGGATGTATAATAATAACCTATCCCTTAATCCAGACAAAACCAAGCTCATGCTATTCACCCCTAAGAAGTCAATCCCCTTAAACAAATCCCACTTCACTATAGTTTCCCAGAGTAACACAGCAATCAATGTTGTTCCCAGTACAAAACGATTAGGTGTAATTATAGACGAACACCTGAAATTTGACTTACACACACAGTATAGCATCAGCAAAACTCACCAAAAGCTAGGAATGCCCTATAGGCACAAACACTTCCTTAGCCCCTCCACAAAACAAGTCCTACCTTCCACTTACCTATTATTCTCTCTCTTATATGGTGCTCCTCTACTTTCTAATATCCAATCCTCCCTAAAAGTTATATTTGAGACTTGTTATAAATAAATCACGAAATTTGCAAAAAAACACCAAACACTCTGCCCATCTCTGTACTGCTTTTCACTCTCTGAACTGGCTAGAACTACCTCACTACCTCACCTAACTGTAACTAACAACCACACACAAAACAATCTTTAAACCATCTGACTGTCCTGCTCTTAGCTTGATATTTAGTTACTACTATCCAAGGAGGCCTCTCAGATCACAGAACCGGCACCTTTTGCAGGTAGAAAAACCAAACCTTCCAGCTGGCCAGCTTTTATACTCTTGTTTGTTAGCCAAAAATGGTAATGCCTTACCATTACCCATTAGAACTACTCAAAACCCTGCTTCTTTCAAAACTTCTCTAAGAGACTGTCTGTCTCCTATCTGCAATTGCACATGCATCTTCTGCCCACCTCTCAAAACCTAACTGCCTCTGTCTAATGCAGATATTGATGTTTAGTGTGTGTTCTATGTATCAATAGGTTCCCTGTTACGTGATTGAAACCTTAGGTTATCGAACACCTAAAGGTCGATCACAAAATGTCAAAATCTGAAAATTGCGACTGGTCGTTTCCACACAGGGAAATGAGTCATTTAGCCGTTATGTGAATTTTGTTCTTTCTCCACTGTAGAGTGATCTTGGAGTTGGTATATTTAGTTAGGGGGTGTGTGTGGGGCACAGCCCCCCACCATTGGGGGGGTAAAAGCACACACACACACACACACACACACACACACACACACACACACACACACGCGCGCACACACACACACACACACACACGCACACACACACACACACTTTATTTCTGTTTATAACTTTTTTTTTGGCCAACGGCATTGTTTCCCTGTGTGGAAAAGGCCATTTTCGATCTTAAGGATTCGATATTTCATGATCGACCTTTAGGTATTCGATAACCTAAGGTATTGATCATGTAATATAGACCCGTATCAATACTAGGTGAAAGTTCTGCTACGCTACTGCCAGAAATACCTATGAAATGACAGTCTATTTACCTTTGTTGTTCTCTACTTTTGTCAGTTGGTTATCTTACCATTAATTCAAGCTATTGTTAAATATGTTACCTTTGTTGTATTTACTCTTGAACTATACATATTTTATATGTATACATGTGCAAGTTATGTTATTTGTGGAGCTTACTGAAAATGGGCTCACAAAGGCCCAATGGAGTACCCCCGTAAACAAATGCAAAATAAATATATACATGGATATATATATATATATATATATATATATATATATATATATATGTATGTATAGGGGTCTACTTTGTTTCATTGAATCTCATTTCATTTAATTTCATTTCACCTCGAACACTTTGCTAAAACTCAGATTACTGGAAACTCATTTCACTGAACTGCAGTTAGTATATATGACACTGTGAAGAGTACTGTAAGGCAAGTAAGAGGTATATGCCCTTTTCCCCACTGTAGTGTGATCCTGGAGTTAGTATATATAGTTGGGGGGTGGTATAGCCCCCCCCACTTAGTTTAAGTACATATTGTCTTCTGGAGAGAGTTAGTCATTGGTGTTGTAACTATGCATGTCTATTGTTTAAAATGTATTGTTTTGAAGTTTTTGGTAAAATAGAATATAAAACAAATAAGGAAATAAGGAAGGGGTGTACACCCCACACTCCCAGACCACCCCCTAACTATATATACTAACTCCAGGATCGCACTATGGGGAAAAGGGGCTATACCTTTTACTTGCCTTATAGTACTCTACACAGTGCTATATATACTAAGTTCAGTTCAGTGAAATGAGATTCAGTGAAATGAGTTTTCAGTAATTTGTGTTTTCAGTGATGTGGTCAGGGTGAAATGAAATTCAGTGAAATGAGATTCAACGAAACAAAGTAGACCCATATACATATATATATATATATATATATATATATATTATATATATATTATATATATATATTATATATATATATATATAGATAGATAGATAGATAGATATAGATATAAAACTATTAAACATATTATGCAAACAAAGTTTTAGTAATACATTGTATTTCTTGTATTTCTGGAGTACCTTTTCACCACACACTTCTACAAGAATAATGTAGTATAGTTTTTATTCTGGTTCCAGGGCCATCATCATAGTCAGTTTTATCAAACGAAGATAATTAAAACTAATCCTTCTTGTACTACTCTTTGCCTTTGTGACTTCTATAGTACTGGGTGTATGTTTCCAGTTAGCCTTTTCAATTTTCAGAACTCTGAAGTGTAAAGTAGCCACTCTGACTTGTTGGCAAGTTAGAACCAAATAGCATCATAATCAGCAGTGCGGTTTCCTGCCAAACATCCTTCCTTTACTGTGTCATATTACTGAGTCATGCCTGCTAAAACACAAATAATATTAAACACAGTCTCTTTGAACAAGTTACATACTTCCCTATTTTAATACACTGTAGGCCAAGCTAACAAAATTATTTTAGAGTAAATGCATGACGTATGATTTTGATTATCTAAGAGATACTTGGATTTGTAGTATTCCTTTTTCATAGCAACTTTTCTGCAGTGTTCGATAACAACTGCACACAGAAAACTTTGTTGCATCTATTATCTATTCAACAGAATTAGTAATTAATATACCAAAGTCTAGAATGGGCAATAAGCCCTTGAATATTAGAACAGTAACTGGTCTAACCACCCAGAACTTTAGTGTATCCAACATTGTCACCTTCATAGACTGTATTTCTGCCCTGTTAGGCCATCGGTCCCCCTGCCTGAAACCTACTACAGAACAAACAAAAGTGTAACCAAACTTAGTATGCCATATACAGACCCTTAGTTCTCTCTGCTTTTTCAGATATACACACAAAAATGAGTCAGGTTAGCATAATGTGGCCTGGCTGATATAAATATGTGCTTCTCTTCATACTGATGTATGATTACTGACTAAGACCTTGTCATTTTCATTCAGCAGGATTCTCACCGAGTCTTTATTACTGAGATAAGTAGATGCCAGCGTTATTTCTTACCCAGATAAGCTGAAATCAAACAATAGTATTTCATATTTGATCATAGTTTCTGTTAGAATGCATGAGATGGAGGGAGAAGATGGTGGTATAAAGTACCACTAATGAACATATAAGTGGCACTTTCCACTGGTAGCACTACTAGACAAGGATACCATTTGGTTACAATGTTGTTTTTATTCGACATTAAGACATTAGTAAAAGGATTTCTCCGAATTCATAAAACTAGGGAATTAAAGTCTGGAGATGAAGCAATTAAGTTATGACCTGTATAGGCTATATGATCATTTTCTTTAAAAAAAAAAAAAATACACATTACAGCAGGAGAAATGTTCAGAAATTGCTGGATTTATTTACTTTTGTAATTTATTAACCCAGGTAGAACAAGCCCTGGGTCAAAAACATGACTTGTCAGTGAATACAATACAAAGAATGTGTGATGCTATGAATACAAAAATATATAAACTCCTAAAGTGGGAGCATAAAATTACACTGATATTTATATACATTTAAGTACAAAGCTTGCTTCACATTTAGGAAGATAGATCAATATGTACACAAACACACCCGCATATACATATATATCTATATATTTATAGATTTTATATATATACATATATATATATATATATATATATATATATATATATATATATATATTTATTTATTTATATATATATATATATATATATATACATAGGTAGATAAATACATACATATATATATATATATATATATATATATATATATATATATATATATGTAAGCTTTATATATACAAGTCTGAGGTGGGAGAATTGAAGTAATGGAGACTAGTAGCGCAGTTAGAGCAGAAGAGCGATATTAGTTGATTTAGGTTATGTGGCCTGCTGGGTTGCAGGAAGATTTAGCTTAATTACTTAGAATGGATTTTAGCATTCCACAGAACTTTGGGTAAAGTGAAGTGTCTATGTTTGGGTGGGAAGGACACCCATAGTTTGGAACTGAGAAATGAGAATGCATAGTCAGAGAGATGTTTGGAAAATGAGATTCATGTTAAAAGACCAGTACAATTTAGGTTTCTAAGGTTGTATTTGAGAGTTTGTCTTATTAGTTTTGAGGTTAAAGGAAAAAGAATATGTCCATATAGTAACTTAATTAGTTGTGAACCTTCTAGCAGGACTGCTTTTTGCTTAAATGGGAGCCAGTTTGCTTTTAATAAAGTTATATAGTGGTGTCGTTTCCTTTTAGAATGAGTGAAAAATCTACAACTTTTGTGTTCTAGTGTTTAAATGGTAGTGGAGTTTTTAGCAGATGCTTCTGAGACAAGCGGCACAATTCGAGTTGCGGAAGTAGGATTACTTTCTCTATTGCAGCTCTGGTTTGGTATGACAGAAAATGGGATATTTTGAACCCAAAATAGAAGGGGATTCAGTTTTTTATGTGTTTTTTCTAGATGAACAATGAACTTGAGTAAGGAGTCTAATCAGAGGCCAAGGTACTTGAAGGAGGACACTTGCTCCAAGGGAAAGTTGTTCTGGTCATAGATTGTTATAGTATTAGGGAATCTGCTGAGCTTCTGATGAGTAATGAACAACGTTTTTTTGTTTGTTTTTGATGTGTTAAGAATGAGATTTTTCTTGTTGAACCATTCACTGAGGTAAATGAAATCAGACTGCTGTTCATCTTGTAATCTAGCTAATGAGTGGTTACAGCAGTAGAGGACCATGTCAGCAGCGTACCAAAGAAGAGGAAGGTGAGGGAGATCCAGTGGACGTTTGTCGGCATATGGAAAGAAAGAATAGCAGGGGGTAAGAATAGAGCCTTGAGGAACTCATTTCAGTGGAGGGGAGATGTGGGAGTTATAGGAGTTATAATTAACTGTGAAATGTCTGGGTTGATGTTTAATTCAATCATATGGAATATGAGGGAGGAGTAGTTATCTGGGTTAAAATCCCTGTTGAGATCTATGAAAATGAATGCAGGCTGCCTGCATTGTCAATTGACATGAGAATGTAATCCGTGAGTGTCCATATCACTGTGGAAGTGAGCCGACCTGACAAGAACTCATGATGTTTATGAGAGAGAAGATACTATTTTGAGGTATAGTCTTTAAGTTGAAGGTAGACACATTTTTGAATATCTTGTACAAGGATGAGAGAATAGAGATGAGATGATAGTGGGAATGGAGGGTGGGATGTTTTTCTTTGGGAAATGGTTTACTGTGGCAGATCTCCAGATATTAGTCATGCTATCGATAATGAGACAGAGGCTAAAGATGTGTTGAGGAGGTTTTACAATGTAGTTTCAACAGTGATAAATAAAATAAGGATGGAGTCTGTCTATACTTGGAAGTCTATCCAGTTGCATTTCTTGTAGTAGTGGCATAATATCTTTGGATACAATCTATCTGAAATGGAAAAGTGGAGGATATTCAGAAGAGGGCTGGGGTGTCTGGTTAGCAGTGGGAATCTGGCACAGCTGGAGAGGTTGCTGTGTTTTTGGAAATCATATGCTGTTAGGAAAGAGGAACTAGTGTGACAGGTTCATCTAGTGATGTTATGGACTTCTTTACAAAATTTCCTTGGGTCTTATCTAAGAGAGTTTTGAGCTTGTATAATGAATTAGCTTTTGAGTCTTCTAATAGCATGTAGCCTAGGTACCTTAGGTTAATGCATTGTTTCCTATTTTCTGGGGAGGGATTGGACTGTCATAGGTGCCAAAATTCAGCCCCGAGTCTGAGGAAGGATTTTAATTCATGCGTTAACCACTTTTTTTTACTTTTTAGTATTGGAGAGTCTTGAGATTAATGGAAAATAAGAATCTCATAAGTAGGTGAGAAAGTTTGTGAGGAGTTCATTGTTTTCTTTGGATCAATGATGTTTAGAACTGGTGTCCACCTGAGGGAAGTGAAACAAGTTGCAAGTTTTGTAACATTAGATTTGGATTTTGATCTGAAAGAGATTAGATTGGGGCTGGTCTTGGACGCTGGGTAAAAGATGAAAAAGCTTATGGGACAGCGGTCACTAAATGAAGGTAAGTGATTTAGAATGTTGGAAATAGAGTTTGTATTACTGGAGATGATAAGATCAATGAGGGAGTGGTTTGAGGTTGCAAGGTGAAGTCAAGCTACTTGTAAATGAACGGGTTGATTTCTCCTAGAATTATTATATTTTCCTGTTTCTTGTGCTATGTAAATTTGCTTGAATAACATCTAGAGGGGAGTGATATACAACAGCTGTTTGGATATTAACAGTGTTGGGTAAGAAAATTTCTGTTAGGAACCAGTTTGGCAGAGATTTTGTGGTGGGCGAGGCTTGACAAATAAGCTGTAGTTTCAACTGTGATTTATGTAAGAGGAGCATACCACTTCATTTAGTTTTTTCCGGATCTACAATCAAGAAAGTAGCTGCACCCAGGAAGAAGGTGGTGGACAGAGGCTTTATCTGGTTCTATCATACACACTAAAAAGAGTAGATAGAAAGATCCTAGAAATGAAGAAAAACCTCCCCCTTCAAATAGTATGCTCTTTAATACAGAATGCAGTTGTGAAATATTTAGAGGTAGTGCTGTATACAAATATAGAGACTGCTAGATTATTATAGTCCTGCAAATCAATAGACTATTAACTAGGAGCTAGTGTATTCTGTCACATCCAATGTTTCTTAAATACAGGAATTTAAAATGAATGTAGCCACCTGGTGGTGTGAACACTAGTTCAAGGTGATGGCCATTGTTGATGTGACACCCAGACTATATACAAAAAGGAAAAATGAGAGCTTGTTTCTGATGCCATGATAGTAAAATATGTATATATTTTTTAGGCTATATCGTATATTACATAATTTACATGTTACTAAATGGATTGCAAAAGCAGTCTGTAGACTATTTGTGGAGACTATGCAGGCCTTGAAAAGAACATTATTGTAACTGACAAAAGAGAAGCAAGGGAGTATATCTTAATGCCTGTCCGCCTACTAGTATTCATCCTAGATGAAAAAAAAATGATAACTGGAACTAGGTATAGTAGACATCCTCATATCCAGGTTGGAGAGAATACATGTGGAAAAATCAGAATATGATTTTGTAAGATACCAGAAAGACATGCATGTATAAATGAGAAAAAGAGATGCCATCTGAATGACAAAAGCTGGATTCAAAAAAATAAATACAAGAGAGCTGTGTATGCATTGGAAAAGATGACCTATGGTGTTAACTGAGTTTAAGATTAGTTTAGTAGTTTAGTTTTTCCAGAAAGAGTATATTAGTTTTTACATAAAATGGCATAAGGACTGATAGTTAAATGCATGAATACTACAGAGGGAAAGTATTGAATTCATGAACACCTTACTGCTGATGTCTAGGTCAGAGAATACAAATTCATGAAAACTCCCTTCCTCTGCCTCCACATATTTCCAGTACCATATCAACAAAGTTATGTAATGTATCCTTATCTATATACACAGGGGAACAATTGTTAAAAGTCATCACTGGTCAGGCAGAATATGTATAAAAAGGTAGTGTACAGACCATCTTCCTTCCACCGCAGTGTACCTTACAGACTGGCATCACTAAGACATCCTACCCCCTAAAAGCAATTCATATCCTTACCCTTTACCCCATTCCTATGGCAGTCATGTCCCTGACTACCACTATGATCCAACCTAAGACTGATTGGTACCCAAAGCCCTCGATTGCCCTAAGAGGCAGCAAGCAGTGCCCACAGTCCATAATCATTAGTAATCAATACCCACAGCTCTTGATTACTCAGGGAAGCAGTGATGAGTGTCCAAATCTCCTGATCACCCAGTGAAGCATTGACTAGTGACCAAACCACCTGATCATTGACTGAAGCAGTAATTAATGCCATAGTCCCTGATCACCCAGTGAAACACTGATTAGTGCCTGCACCTCCTAATCAATGACTGAAGCAATAATCGGTATCATAGTTCCTGATCACCCAGTGAAGCATTGATTGATACCTACACCTCCTGATCACTGGCTGAAACAGTAATTAGTGTCATAGTCCTCGATCACCCAGTGAAGCATTGATTAGAGCCCACACCTTCTGATCACTGGCTGAATCAGTGAACAGTGCTCACACTACCTGATTACCTGGTGCATTACTGTTAATTCCCATAGTGTCGGATCATTTAGTGAAGCAGTGATCAGTGCTCACACTACCTGATTACCTGGTGCACTGCTGCTAATTCCCTTAGTGTCTGATCATTTAGTGAATCAGTGATCAGTGCTCACAATACCTGATTACCTGGTGCACTGCTGCTAATTCCCTTAGTGTATGATCATTTAGTGAAGCAGTGATCAGTGCTCACACTACCTGATTACCTGGTGCACTGCTGCTAATTCCCTTAGTGTCTGATCATTTAGTGAATCAGTGATCAGTGCTCACACTACCTGATTACCTGGTGCACTGCTGCTAATTCCCTTAGTGTCTGATCATTTAGTGAATCATTGATCAGTGCTCACAATACCTGATTACCTGGTGCACTGCTGCTAATTCCCTTAGTGTATGATCATTTAGTGAAGCAGTGATCAGTGCTCACACTACCTGATTACCTGGTGCACTGCTGCTAATTCCCTTAGTGTCTGATCATTTAGTGAATCAGTGATCAGTGCTCACAATACCTGATTACCTGGTGCACTGCTGTTTATTCCCTTAGTGTCTGATCATTTAGTGAAGCAGTGATCAGTGCTCACACTACCTGATTACCTGGTGCACTGCTGCTAATTCCCTTAGTGTCTGATCATTTAGTGAATCAGTGATCAGTGCTCACTCTACCTGATTACCTGCACTGCTGCTAATTCCCTTAGTGTCTGATCATTTAGTGAAGCAGTGATCAGTGCTCACAATACCTGATTACCTGGTGCAGTGCTTATTAGTACATCCTCTCCACACTAGTAGCTTGTATCCCAGTGTAGAATATGAACAGCCAAAGCATGTGTTTCAAGGGAATTGAGTATGTGACAGTTTGAATAAACTGAGATGTACTGAGTACTGCTAACTCTGAAGTATATCCGATTTTCTTTCTTTGCCTAGAGATATGATGACGTGAATTGTCTTATGTTTATGGGTAAACCTTTGATTGGTTAATTGCCCTGTGTAATAATCTAATTGGTCCAGTTTTACATTTTTGCATTGTCAGCAATATCACCAGTATATAAGCTTGTTTATTTCTTTGTTCTGGGAGTCTCCTTGGTACTTTCCATGAGGCTCCCGCACGTGTGTACTGTAGTTAATAAAAGCCACTGAAAGAGAGAAAGAAATGTATCTGTCTTCATTTTTAATGTACTGTGAAATTTTACAATTGGTGACGTTTACTCGGATCTGAATTAAGAGCAAGCTGCAGCAGTTGAGAACTGAACGAAATACTGCTAAAAGGGCCCGCAACAGATTTTTCTGTTTCTGTGGTATTTCTTTCATTTTTCTGTCCCTGTCTGCCTTTTAAAGTTTTATGAAGAATTTTTTTTTTTCTGACAAAGTTATGATTTCTCTCCTTCAGTCATTTTAAGGTAAGTGGCATGCATTTCTTTTCTGCTTTGAATACACAGTATGACAGTGGGGTTAATCCGGAGAATAAACTGGCGTTGTACGTATGAAAGGAGGAATGAGAGCGGGATAAAATTATGTTTTTATAACACCTTAGCTAGACCTGTGTCAAACAGGTATAGCTTCTTGTATGAGAGCAGGGTAAAAAGACATTTTTATAACGCCTTAGCTAGACCTGTGTCAAACAGGTATAGCAGCTTGTATGAGAGTGGGGTAACAAGACGTTTTCATAACGCCTTAGCTAAACTTGTGGTAAACAAGTATAGCTCATCGAGTGATAGTGGGGTACTGAGTGAAAATGGGAGTGAGTGCGGGAAAAATAAATGAGCCAGAAAAAGGTACACCAGCTGGTTATATGTTTTATCGGGTGTCCCGGGACAGTTGTATGTTTTTAGATCAGTGGATCGCCCATACTAAGGACGACGACGATCTTGCTTTTCGGAAAATGGTAGTTTTAATAAAGATGATCTGACTAATTTACGAAAAAAATTAAAAAAGAAAGGAAAAATACCAGGGTTGTGCTGGGCAGCTTTTAATGATTGGATGTGCAAGGCAAAAGAACGAGAAAAAGATTCGGTCGTTAGTAGTCTTAAGGATAGTCAACAAAAGTTAAAAGAGCAGATAAAGGAACTGCGACAAACTACTAAGAATCTAGACATAGCTATTGGTAAACGTTTAAAAGACCCACCCTTTAAGGGATTATATCCAGTACAAGAATTAAATAAACTACAAATACCAGAATCATCTGAAGATGATAATCCATGGTTCTCCCCCACCCCCTACGGCTCCACCACCGCAATATCAACCTTCACAATTACAGGACGGAACTATTAGTTCTACAGTACCGAGTGAAGGCCGGCAGATGGAAGAGCAAATCATTTAGGACCCCAGACGGGGAGATCAGGTTATAGGAGGCCAGCCTAGTCGCCTGACTATAGAACAACCCCACCAAATAGATACAAGCAAATCATCCCCTAGAGTGACTCACTCTAAGATTAAGAAACAAAACAAAAGAAAAGTGCAAATGCTTTTTGACCCTATGTCTAGTCAGTAGAAAATACCTCAAAATAGAAAAACGATTTATTCACACAAAGGTAAATATTATAAGCAATGCCCAATTGTGGTTAAGGATAAGGATGTTATATTAATCCAGATAAATCTCATCAAAGCTTCACTTCCGATTCGAGCATGAGCTCGTCAGACGAAGCAGGAATATTTCCATTGAGGGAGGTTCCAAATCCAGCACATGCCAGAGATGCAGAACAACCGGCTACTGTCGTAGTACCTAGGGCGTGGTCGGCAGTTGATTTTCAAGCTATTACCAAATCACTTCCACCCATTCGTAATAACCCAGCAAAGTTTCAACGCGTATTAGCAGGACACATATGTTTACAAAATCCTACTATAGAAGAAGTTAAAGCTTTCCTCCAATACGCTGTTCCAGCTGATCTCATGAAACATATATGGGATCATGCTAATGTCCCCACCCCAATACCAAAACATAACACACAAGGGGGAAACGGTTTTGAAGCAGTTAGACAATGAATTGTTGATGCCATTATTGTTATTGTACCACCTACCCCAAATTGGTCTAAGATTAAATCAGTCTTACAAAGAGAAGACGAACCTATAGATGAATATTTACAATGACTTACTGATGCCTTTGAGGCATATTCCAGATACTCAGAGCCCACCGAAGGGCCAGCTCAAAGCGGGCTGTCAGCTGCTTTTGTGGATGGGTTACACCCTCAAGTGAGAGATAAATTAAAAGAAGTATGTTTGAATTGGCCCAGTCTGGGCCTGCATGAGTTAGTCCAGCAAGTACAATACCTATCTGACCATTTGGCTAAAGAAAATAAGGATTTACAGGAAAAATTAGTACAAGCACAAATTCAAATGTGTAACGCTCTGGGCCAACCCGGTCATCGAGGTAGAGGACGAGGGCAGGGACGGGGGAGGGGAAGAGGTCACAGTCCAGCTACTCATAATAAGCAAAACTATCAAGGCACACAACCCACCCAAACCCAGAATCCAAGTAATCAAAATGAATGTTTCAATTGTGGCCAGACAGGCCATTGGAAAAATGAGTGTCCATGTTTGGCAGAGCAACCTGCACCATACACTGAGGCGTCACAACAATGGAATTCTAACTGGACGCCAAACCCAAGACAACATCCACAATGAAGGTTCTCTGAACAGAAACAACAGCAGTTGTACCCCTTCCTTCCTGTGGATCAGGACGGAATACATGTTATGTTACTGGTTAAAAACAAACCATATCCATTTTTGCTTGATACCGGAGCAACTAAATCTATGCTAACTAGCAGAACAGCCATGAATATTCCACTTTCTAATAAAGTGACTAAAGGAGTAGGTATTTCCAGTATACCTATCGAGTATTCTGAATACCTTTCCGGTCCCAATAACTTTGGGACCGTTGCAGGATAATCATGCCTTTTTAGTAGGACCATCGGCGCCTTTAAATTTATTAGGACGAGACTTATTGTGCAAAATGGGGGCCACCATCTTTTGCACAGCTGATAGAGTCTATCTCCAAGTACCTTTAGACCAACAGGACACTACTTTATCTGCCTTGGATGATACTATCACATTGCAATCAATGTGTATTCAGTCAGATTCTAACAGAAATGAAGATTTACACTCCCTGCCCTCTTGCTTGTGGACAGCTCATGATAATGATGTAGGATTTTTGACTTCAGCTATCCCTGTAAAAATAACTCTAAAACCTGGAGCAAAATTGCCGCGAGTTCCACAGTACTCTCTGACAGCCGAGGCTATTTCTGGTACAGCCCCTGTTATTTATGCACTAGCACAGCAAGGAATAATAGTACCCACCACAAGCCCATGTAATACTCAAATATTACCAGTAAAGAAACCTGGTAAACAAGCTTACAGATTTGTGCAAGATCTACGGGAAGTTAACAAAGCAGTTATGCCTGTCTTCCCAATTGTGCCAAACCCTGCCACTATTTTAAGTTGTATCCCACCGACAGCTAAATGTTTTACAGTAATAGATATTTCATCAGCCTTTTTCTCTATCCCAGTACATTCTGATAGTCAATATTTGTTTGCTTTTACCTACAAAGGGCAACAGTATACTTGGACTCGATTACCCCAGGGGTATGTAGAATCCTCGACTTTATTTTCAAGGGAAATGCATAGGCAATTACAAGATTTACAGCTACCATCCCATTCAGTACTAGTCCAATATGTGGACGATATCCTTATAGCCTCCCCAGACAGTAACTCCTGTAAGGAAGATTCTCTTTTAGTGTTAAAATTTCTAGCCGCACATGGATTTAAAGTAAATAAATCAAAATTACAATATTGTCAAGATAAAGTACAGTATTTAGGACACATAATTGAAATGGGCTCTCGTCGGATGCTCCCAAACCATATCAGTTCTATTCAAACTGCACCTCGTCCTGTAACCCAGAGGCAACTTATAGGGTTCCTTGGTCTAGCAGGATACTGCAGACAGTGGGTGTCTAATTTTTCAGAAATTACCGCCCCTCTGTTGTAAGTCTTGAAAAAAGACATTACAGATCCTCTACCCTGGATGTCACAGCATGATGAGGCTTTTCAGGCAATTAAAACAGCCCTGGTAAATCCTCCTGCCTTAGGGTTACCAGACTATTCTAAACCTTTCGTTTTCTTTTGTTGCGAACGAAATAAGACTGCTCTGGGTCTCCTAACCCAGCAACGCACTGGAGGATACCGACCAATTGCTTACTATAGCACTCAATTGGATCTGGTGGCTTCTGGTTATCCAGCTTGCTTATGGGCTGTGGCTGCTGCTGCCGTCTTAGTAGATATGGCAGCTCCACTAACCCTGGGACATGACACTGTACTAGCAGTCCCACATGCTGTTCAAGCCTTACTTTTGAAAACAAAAACACAATATCTTTCAAATGCACATCTTACTAAGTACGAAATAAGTTTAATGGGAAATCCTGCTTTACAAATTAAATGCTGCCCACCACTAAACCCTGCCTCTTTAATACCAATCTCAGATGAGGGCGAACCACATGATTGTGTGTTAGTAGTTAACTCTGTTCTTTCTCCTAGGTTGAATTTATTTGATACTCCTTTGCAAAATCCTGATTTAGTTCTTTTCTTTGCCGGATCCTGTTTAAGAACAAACTCCAGAAAATTCCAGGCTGCTTGGTCAGTCTGCACACTGACTGAAGTATTGCAATCAGCACGATTACCAACTGGCGCCTCCGCGCAGGCTGCGGAATTAGTGGCATTATCACATGCATGTAAACTAGCTAAAGACAAGTCTGTTACTATTTATACTGATTCCCGTTATGCCCATGGTGTTGTTCATGATTTTGGTATATTATGGAAAGAACAAGGGTTCTTAACATCTTCCGGAACACCCGTTAAAAAAACATTTTTATATCAATAATTTATTACAAGACTTACTGTTACCTTCTGAAATTGCTGTTGTTAAATGTGCAGCCCATCAATCCAATGACACTTTTGAGAGTAAAGGCAATAATTTTGCTGACTGGGCTGCTAAACAGGCTGCTTTGTCACAAACTGTTCAGGGTCACTTTTTGCAGCCATTACAACCTATGAAAACTTTTGATGATACAGTACTAAAAGCTTTACAGAATGAGGTCTCAGAAACAGAAAGAAAAACATGGCTGGCTCAAAATTGTTTTCAACTATCTGATTTGATTTGGCAACATCCAGACGGCAGATTGGTCTGCCCACTATCCATGCTAAATTCCCTCATTAAAGCTTATCATTTGCCAGCCCATGTTGGATACAAGCTTTAATAAAACAAATCCAAAAGGATTGGTTTGCCCCAAAGCTTTCTGTTTCTGTACAGCACTTTGTGAGCAAATACTCTATTTGTTTACAGTACAATATTTCCAAAGGCACAATGGCTCCCATACAACCCTTACCAAAACCATTGGGACCATTTTGTGCTTTGCAATGGGATTTCATTGAATTACCACTTTGTTCATGTTTTAAATATGTTTTAACTGTTGTTGATGTTTTTTCTGGATGGTTAGAAGCATACCCTTGTGCGAAAAATGATGCTATCTCAGTTGCTAAGAAACTTTGTTATGACTTTATACTTCGATTTGGTGTTCCTTGTTATATATATTCAGACCGTGGAACACATTTTACAGCTCAATTAATTGACTCACTGTGTACTATGTTGGGCATCACTCTAAAATTTCACTGTCCATATAGACCACAGGCATCTGGAATTATAGAACTCATGAATCAACACTGAAAACTAGACTAGCAAAAATTACTACTGAAACAGGCCTCACTTGGGTACAGGCCTTACCACTAGCTTTGCTCTCTATGAGAGCACAAGTACATCCTACTAAAGGTCTTTCTCCTCATGAAATTCTAATGGGCTGACCTATGTGAATGCCCATGACTCCACCACCAACCTTTTCTGAGTACGATGCCTTTGATCATGATGTTATTGTATACTGCACTTCTTTTGTTTCTTTCTTACAGTGTTATCACCACCAAGTAGCAGCTGCACAACATAACCCTGATCCTTTCACGTCTTCCGAACTACAACCAGGCGATTGGGTGTACGTCAAGTCTTTTTCCAAAAAAACAGCACTGCACCTCGTTGGAAAGGGCCTTACCTGGTTCTATTGACAACCTCTTCAGCAGTACGATTACAAGGCTCACCAACCTGGATTCATATATCACACGTTAAGAAAGTCATCCCTTCTGAAGATCAAACACCTCTACCTTTCATGGCACCAGAATCTCCACCTATCGCTTCCCGTACTCGCAGCCATACTGTTCCTGCACCTAACAATGTCAGACATTTCTTCAATAGGAACACTTCTCCATTCTCATACCGTACCACTGAGACCACCATTTCCACTGAAGTACTGTGCAACAATCTTGGTGGTTATTTTTGTTGTTCTTATATTTTTACTGTGGCCATTCCTATTTTCTGCTACAGTAATACCCCATGCCAAAAAAACTGCATGGCATCCACCATTCAATACCTACCAAGCCATAAAATATACTTATGCATCATCCCTTAATGTTTCCAATTGCTGGATCTGCACTGCCATTCCTACGATTCATGGGGGATTGATGCTAAATATAGTTCCTTTAGGGATTAAAGAGACATGGACAAATCTGATCTATGACACATCAAGAGTTATTTCGAAACACAAAGTAGCATTACAGTTGTCTGTCCGTCAAAATGGAACTGTGTGTTTCCAGAAACTGGATAAAATCAGAGTAGAGTGGAGCCATTGCAACAAAATGGTGGTATATAACTGCACTGCATGGGGTTGTGTAACCGATTTCTCACCTATATCAAGAATTGTGAAAAACTCTATAGCTAACTTTTCCCGGAAAATAGAAACTGTTTACTGGAAAATATTTGAAAGGCAGCAGAATACTGAGAATCGCTTTAAACCTATCAATATCACTATCAAAGTAGAGAACTGTTATTTTGTGTGTGGAAGAAAAGCATATAAATGGCTACCAGAAAACTGGTCTGGCAGCTGTTTCCTGGGGTACCTAGTTCTAGCTATCTGACATGTATCTACATTACCTAAAGGAAAAATTTGGAATGTACGAGAAGTCAAGAAGCCTGCCAGTCCAGTAAGTAAAGTTGATGCTTCATGGATCTATCATCATGACCTGGCTCATGCTAGTACCAAAGGACTGTCCCATATCGACTTGGGTGATGATGTAATATCATGGGCTGGTATAATCCCATCATACGGAGCAGTGAAATCAATCTGGGAACTGAGAAAGTTATCTAAACTGCTCGAAATTTTGAGCAATGCTATATTTTCTGCCCTAGAATTAGTAACTGATGAACTGACTGCTATGAGGGCTGTAGTACCTCAAAACCGTATGGCCCTCGATTTCACCCTAGCAGCGAAAGGAGGAACTTGTGCTTTAATCCAGGAGGAGTGCTGTACTTTTATTCCTGACAATCAGCATGAGATTGAGAGTTACCTTGAAATGATTTAGAGAATTTCCAAACTTTCAGAGGCCAAAGAGGCTGATAGCTCAACATGGGCTTGGTTAACCAATCTGTTCTCAGGTTGGGATGGTGGACTGTTGAAGCTGATCTTGTTAATTGCAGTATTAGCAATTGTTGCTTTCATTGTCTTATTTCTAATCAAAGCACTGATCTTGAAATTGATATCTTCAAAAACTGTGAAAAAAGTGCCTACATTTTATATGCTTGCATCTATGACTGTAGATAATAAAATGAAAATGTCTCTCAATGATGAAAAGACTAGTAGCATGGTTATGTTAGATCTGTGGCAAATGTATGACAGATTAAATGATGATGCTTACACAGCATCAAATGGGGGATTGTAGAATATGAACAGCCAACTCATGTGTTTCAAGGGAATTGAGTATGTGACAGTTTGAATAAACTGAGATGTACTGAGTACTGCTAACTCTGAAGTATATCCGATTTTCTTTCTTTGCCTAGAGATACGATGACGTGAATTGTCTTATGTTTATGGGTAAACCTTTGATTGGTTAATTGCCCTGTGTAATAATCTAATTGATCCAGTTTTACATTTTTGCACTGTCAGTAATATCACCAGTATATAAGCTTGTTTATTTCTTTGTTCTGGGAGTCTCCCTGGTACTTTCCATGAGGTTTCTGCGCATGTGTACTGTAGTTAATAAAAGCCACTGAAGGAGAGAAAGAAATGTATCTGTCTTCATTTTTAACGTACTGTGAAATTTGAACCCTGCATTCCACACATTACAGTAGCAATTGGACTTGCATCAAGTTGGATCCTCTTGGCTCTCCCTTCACCCAACTATCAGCAGTCAAAGTCCCCTCCCTCTTCCTTACACTATCTATTAGCAATGGATGTCTCCTGTCTCCTCCATTCTGTTAGCAGGTCCATCACTATTTTATCCAACTAATATTGCAACCACTGGAGTTCCCTGCTTGCAAACTATTTTGTGTTGATGGTAATTAGTGTTTCTTTCCCAGCTTACCCTTTATATCACAGTCTGGCTTCTGTCTCAGTAGTACACAGTTGAATGATCCCTTAGGTGAATCCCAGGGGTAGGTAAATAACTGACCTGTGTCTGTAAATGACAGGTCAGTAATCTCTTCCTCCAAAGCAGCCCACCCTATATGTATGTGCCTATATTAGACCTCTACTTGCTGCAGACCCACATTCCTTTTACTGCTTCTATGCATAGTCCACCTTTCTGAACATCCAGGGAACAACAATCCCCAATGCTAATGAGGCACAAACAGAGTCTGTTCAAGAACAGGATCTAATGAGCATTCTTTTGGGTGTCTAACAAGATTTGTCATGCTGCCATCCCACAAAAATGCTGTCCTTAGTGGGGCACATCATACCACTCCATATACCCTATGCAGGTACCATTCTTCTCTCTATTAGCAATATATTTATAGAAAATAGTCACTATAACATTTTTAATGTCATGGCCGGAAAAGATTATGGAAAGATTGACATAAAATAGATGACTCACATACATCTGGGAACTCACAGAATAATCTCCACAACTAAGCAAACATCATCCCATATTATCTGAACAGACAAACTAAATGGAAGTTGATGCAGATATATTTATAGGGATGTATGAGACAGAAGGCAAAGAACTGCTCAGAATGGGTTATTGATAAACAAAGAGCTGAGGATCTCATACTCTTAAGCGTACAAGCTGGCTTTATTCTAATAAATAGATGTTATGACTGGGAAAAATGTTTTTGAAATATAAGATGAGAAAAAGACAACATAGCTTATATTAATATGCATACTGTCACATGAAAACATAGGTATTGTATTTCTTTACATAAAACAGAAATATATGAAAACAGTATTACCATTAATCAACGACAATCTTCCTTATTGCAAATGTACTGCTAAACTGATCTGTCATGCAAATTGCAGCATAGCCAACAAATTCATCACAACATTTAAAGCATATCATCTAATGAATAAGATTTGATTGCCATAATCAGATCCTTGATGTCTTTTCCTACCTTTCTACTGGTGCCATCTACATTGTGTCCATGTGGTGTAAGTATTCTCCATCTTGGGTAAAGTGTTCTGCTGTGACATGTTTACTGAAGACTGAAGAGAATTATTCATTTCATTTGTTGACTTCCTCAGTACTTTGTTGTTCCACTGTTTTTGACATTACATGCTTACCGATGATCTCCTTTACACATTACAAGAAAGCTTTCTGTTCAAAAAGCCACCCACTTGTCTCCTCCAACTATCAGATGGCCTTGCTTTATCAGAGTACTCTTCCTGATTCATCTGTTTCAGTGCTATAAGGATTAACAGAGTCCCGGGATTCTGTGTGTTAGGTTGTTGTGTGTTGTACATTGTGTGGAAGTGGTCAGCATGTAGGCATGGAGGGTTGTGTCTCTGTGGCCTATCGCCAGTACTGTCAATGACAGGGCCATGTTCCGACAACTACAGTGCCAAACACAATGCATCCCAGCAAGACCCAATTCAGCAGTCATCCATACTCACTGTTCAGATGTCAATATCTGTCACCATCTGAAAGATGGACATGCCATGAGTGTGGGCCCAGACATACACACAGTACACAGGTGGAAGTACCCTAGACAGAGTACATAAAATGTGACTGTCAACTGCATACACCTTTGGAATTGTACATACAGGTTATCAGCACATTAGTTGTCTGTGTAGTATGGTATAATGATGTAGTCTGGCCAATCACTGGCAGACCACAAAAAGCACAGTTATGAAGTAATATGAGACTGCCTATGTCCCTTTTCAAGGCAGCATAAGGGGAATGCCCCAGGTAAATCTGTGAGTCAGTTGCAAGAAGCTTCCATATCACACATGCACTCAGCTCACCCCACCATCAACCACAGGTTTATCACAGGTCATATCCCTGCTGTTGAGAATGAATACAGTATGACCCCCACTTATGTATGGGAATACCCACAGACTGCAGCATGCTGAAGAGGTGTCCTATGCATGTGTGAACCTAGCTGTAAGCAGCACCCTGCCAGCATCCAGAACAATGGATTAATATGGACAGGAACTATTGCCATTAACACCTCACACACTTACCCTGTCACCCCAGGGGAATCCAGTGGCTCACAGCATTGGGACAGTAGGAGTGACAGAATGCACTGGCCTGCTACAGATGGCCTGCATCTCTACCAAATGGCCTACATTCCTCTGTCAAAGGCCTGTGACTCACCAGTACTGCCAATGTATGTTATCTCATGGGGGCCCAACTAACAATATAACACAGTGCACAGAACACAAATGCAAGGCCATGTCGACAAATCCCAGTAGCATGCCCACCATGTCCTACTGCATGAACTGTGGACCAACCCCTAAATACCACTGGAATGAAGGGACAACTATAGGGATACTTCTCAGATATTGCTTGCATAGTGTTAGGAAGAGGACAGAATAACAGAGTGGGGGGTGTATAAGCATGGACGCCATGGAGTGTGTGAAGTCTGAAACTCTTATGTGTGCCCACACTACTCCTGCCTGCAAACCCAGTAATGGGTGGCTACAAACATGCTTGTAAACCACAATGTAAAGGGGAACTGACCAGATATATGCCCTGCTTCTGGGTAACCTGGGTGAATCTGTATAGCTGGGAGGTATGGCCACAACCGGATATAGCCATTCTGTTTTGTCAATAGATGTACAAGCAGAGGATCCTCAGCCACCACAGTACCAAGGTGCTTGACTATTTACACAGACTCATCAGCAAGTGCCTGCAGCTACCCCTCCAGAATGGCATGAGTGTGCAAGAATATGTAGCCTGCAGACCACAATACTGGACACAGCTTCATTCATCTTGTATTTCCCAGGAAATAACTGTGAGCAAATAAGTATATCTGAAAGTAGTTGATGACATAATACATCACAGTGTAAAACAGTACATATGTCTGAATATCTCTTCTACCACCAACCATGTAACACAAGCAGCAGAGACACAATCTATCTACAGATATCCTGCAGAAACAGGTTGCTAGCTGTAGGTGTAGAACACAAAATCCTGCAATGGAGTACAATCTACCTGGAATGGATTCACACACTCAATGCAGAAGGTCATACTGGGCATGCTCCTACACTTAGAGAAATGAAGCCCATGTCTGACAACAACAGTGGACTATACATATCTGTCAGTCGCAAATGTCTGTACACACACACCACATTGCACACCATTCATGCTTTGCACACACATTGGATAGGAATACTCACACATATCCAAGGCCAGCACACTATAATATGTCAAACATATACACACACACAGATGTGGGGAAGAAAGGGACAGACAGTGACAAAGCAATTGCCATCATGAGGCCTGTCCCACCCACCACACATTCAACTGGCTAATATCACATAATGTGCCGATGTCAATCACTGTAGACATTTGCTTTTGGTAGCCCTCAGCCCTATACTGTCTGTGGTGCTTGTGATAACTGTGTAACATGATAGTAAAAAAATCAGTATTCATCTAACATTTCTATAGCCAGTCCTGTCAAATGTAAAGTTGTGTGTGACTGAGTGTTGTGTGTGTTTCCAGAGGAATGGTTTATGGCCCATTCACACACACTGCAGTTCCCATTGCCCATGTAAGCACTCATGCTGATGTCAGTCACCTTGAAATAACCCTCTGGCCAATTCTCATCCCCATAAGCTCTGTGACACTTGCGATAACTGCATAATACTACAGTGTAACATACTAGTTAGGCAGGAGTTCTAATCCCAGGCATGGCAACTGTAAAACTCTGTGTGTGGAGATTAATGACTTTGAGGCCATTCACAGTCACTACACCTCACATTGCCTTACTTTAGCAAGCCTACTGATGTCAGTCAACTCAAAATAATCCTTTGAAAAAGGGCCAGCCCTCTAAGTTCTGTGGTGTGTGTGATAACTGTGTAATGCTATAATGTAACATACTAGTTAGGTAGGAGTTCTAATCCCAGACATGGCAACTGTGACACTCTGTGTGTGTGTGAAGATAGATGCTTTTGAGGCCATTCACAATCACTACACCTCCCACTGCCCTACTTTAGCAAGCCTGCTGATGTCAGTCACCATGAAATACTCCTTTGGACCAAGGCCAGCCCTATCAGCTCTGTGGCATGTACGGTAACTGCATAATACTATAGTGTAACATACTAGCTAGATAGGATTTCAAATCCCAGATATGGCAACTGTGAAACTCTGTGTGTGTGTGTGTGTGTGTGTGTGTGTGTGTGTGTGTGTGTGTGTGTGTGTGTGTGTGTGTGTGTGTAGAGATTAAGTATTTTGAGGCCATTCACAATCACTACACCTCCCATTGCCCTACTTAAGCAAGCCTGATGATGTCAGTCACCTTGAAATACCCGTTTGGAGAGGGCCAACACTGTAGGCTCTGTTGCATGTACAATACATGTGTAATGCTAAAGTGTAATATACTAGCTAGGTAGGAGTTCTAATCCCAGACTTGGCAACTGTGAAACTCTGTGTGTGTGTGTGTGTGTGTGTGTGTGTGTGTGTGTGTGTGCAGAGATTAATGATTTTGAGGCTAGTCCCAGTCACTACACCTCCCAATGCCCTACTTTAGCAAGCCTACTGATGTCAGTCACCTTGAAATACCCCTTTGGACAAGAGCTGGCCCAATAAGCTCTGTAGTGCTTCCTGTAAATGTGGAACAATGTCATAGCAGTAACTACACAGGTATGGGTTTGAATCTCATCTGTGGCAAGTGTTTGTGTGTGTACATATGTATGTATGTACCTCAAAGACATTGGCCCCATTTACATCCAGTACACATCTCAGAGCCTAACTTTAGCAGTCCTGCAGATATCATCCACCTTAGAAGTACTTGTTGCTAACCCTAAACCATGTCAGATCAGTGGTACATGTGGTAAATGCGTAACATAATGGTCCATAAAAATTGGTAGATAGAGGTTTGAACATCACCCCTGGCAAATGTAAATGTGTGTGTAGGGTGAAATTATTTTTGGGATCTCTCACCAACTACATCACCCAATGCAAGTAATTACAAGGGCTGGTGATATTCCTCACCTTAGAAGTATCTTGGGATAACATCCATCCTCTAAGCTCTGTGGCACGTGCGATAAATGCAGCACACTGTAATAGCAATACATAGCTAGGTAGGGTTTTGAATCTCAGTACTAGCAAGTGTGTGTCATCAGTATCCTGTGTGGAGTTTGTTGTGATTGTGTAATAACAGGATGCATTGTGGGGCAGGTTTTGCTAAATTATTTTATTGAGGACCTAGTATATGTCACAATGTCCACCATACAAGGACAACAGATGTCAAACAACAGAGAGGTTGATGTAGACAATCCATATCCCTACATGTGACATTATGGATTGGTGAACAATATAGGCAACCTTTCTGTTACTCAGAGAACTCTTTCCACCCATGTCTCATACTCAAACACACTTGGCTAGACAACAACCACTATATTGGTAGTTTCCTGCATATTGCCTCACAGATAGTAACCACAGTGTGATTGCAGTGGACTACATGCATGTTGACCACAACAGTACCACTGACATCAGAAAGTACTGTGATGTGTTACATCTCCCAACTGTGTGTAATCCAGCAAGTAAAAGGACATGGCACCCTGTTCCATCCCTGCAGTAGGCAAATAAATGCTTACAGTGGTCCTTTTGCTATGTTCCCCACTGGAAGCCTGCAACAACTGTAGAGTCTGCAAATGTAACCCACAAATGGAATACCATGCCTTATACACATGCCTTGTATGGACAGACGCCACTAACTCCACTGAATACCTGCATAATGTTGTTAATGTAGGTGCAAGCATGACCTCAGTTACATAGCCAGGTCTCACCAAATGAGGTCAGGAATGCTACATAAGAGGATGACAATCCGTCCACACAACTTGCCCCAGAGACCTCAAGTACACTTCCACATGTCAAAGAACATGCATGTGGGACATGTGCACAACCCAGACACTGTCCATGTTATGGAATATAGATCACATACATGGGAAGCAGTCCACATCACTGGCCACCCACAATAGTATGCCAGATGAGTGGATGGTGAATACAATACCCACCTGTGGGGACCACTCCAGAGACTACACCCCTGATCCACACTGGAGACCATTGTCATATGGCCTGATGCCAAGGTATTCCCTTTGCCTAGCCTTGTACAGCCTTTAAGCCCATTCACCTACTACACACCTGTGAAGCAATGAACCTATGCATCTCAGTACTGGCAAGTGTGTGTGTGTGTGTGTGTGTGTGTGTGTGTGTGTGTGTGTGTGTGTGTGTGAGTGTGTGTGTGTGTGTTTTCATTGACAACTGCTTTTGTGGACATTCACACTTATTGCACTTCTTTTATCCCTCCTTTAGCACTGTTTCTGATGTCACTCACTTTCAAAGATACCTTTGGACAGCTCTCCAGCAAGTAAGCTCCGTAGAGCTTGCAATAACTGTGTAACACTGTGATAACAATATATAGTCAGGTAGGGGGTTGAAACCTGTGTGGGTGTTGGGGTGATTGTGTAATGACAGGATCCATTGCAGTGTGGGTTTTGCTACATCATTATATTGAGAACCTATATGTCCCATTGTCCACATTACAAGGCCAACAGTTTTCAAACACTGTAGAGGTTGTTGTAGACAATCCTCATTCATAAATGTGTACAGTCATGTGCAATTACTATGTGACAATATGGATTAGTAAACAATACAGGCAACTGTTATAATACCCAGATACCACTCCACCCACAGATCATACACAAACACGCTTGGCTCTTACTCTCTTACTCCCTTCCTTTCTTACTTTGTCTCTCTCTCTCTCTCTCTCTCTCTCTCTCTCTCTCTCTCTCTCTCTCTCTCTCTCTCTCTCTCTCTCTCTCTCTCCCTCTCTGGTGGATGTGGAAAAGTTTGACGAACAGCATCATAGAGGGTAGTTGGAAATACCTCTTACAGCATGAACTGTGGAGACAGGCCAATAAACAGGAGGAACATGTTCCAGACATGGGGACAGAATGTAAATATTGATATTCTACATTTGAAGTAATGTTGGTTTAACAGGGTTTGTGTAGATATGGCTGTTCTACATGATTTAAAGTCTGGCATGACAGTGTTATGTGGTTGAGGAAACTCTCACCTGTAGGGCTATCTGCAGACTGGCCAGAGTTTGGAGTCTTACATGTGGTGTGTTACTCACACCTTTCCTATCTTTAGAAATGCAGTAGCCTACTCTGATGATTGCATTCAGTACATGGTGACATCCATGTGAGTTACTGACTTCATATCCCTCAGAAGACATATGTCACAACAAATCCTGTTACACCAGGAAATTTCTCAGTTTATCACAGCAATATGTCAATATTGGCCCTGTGTTTGTGCCTCTGACCCCCAAGTCTGTCACCCTTTGTCCATGTACAGTACATCATTATTTACTGACATCATACCTGATAACCCAGTGAGATATCAGACTGCTAGACATGTCATGTATAGTAGGCCTTATATTTGAGGACAAAACCTGGACATTCTGTTGTAGTCTGTACAGTAGTGAGTTCTGTGTACTTATGGAGATTGCAGACAGAGTGCGTATTGTGAATATGTTACTTGGCCTGTGTACAGACTCTGGTAGATGTCATTGTTCTTGGTCCGGTTCTATCTGATGTTTCATGCTGCTCCAGTTTATGGTACCCTATCAGCATACATGTTTGTAGGCCAGA